>NC_022018.1:27510624-27514071 GCF_000317375.1 Microtus ochrogaster
TAAATAAATAAATAAATAAATAAATAAAATGAAATTGAGATCTGAAAAGTTTTTAAAATCCGGAATCACTTGCTTTCCTCTACTGGTCCAAATATAAATGCATCTTTTTTTTTTCAAAAGGAAAAATGGAAAAAAATCTTCTAATAAATACCTAGCTGATTTGAAACTGTTTGGAAAATCAATTGAGAAATTAAAATGATAGATAATCACAGTGTAGCGCTAAGATGTTACATTAACATTCATATTTTTAGAAGAGGGTTGCATTTTAAACATGGCAATAATTATCATATCATAGAGAAGACAGCCTATATTTTTTTAATTGAAGTCGCACCTGAGGCCTTCAGGGGAGGGGACCCTGATTCCGGAAAAATTATCCTCTCTGAGGGACTATACACGTGGCCCAAGAAAAGTAAGCGTTTGTAGGGGTCAGGGACGTATCAACTGGTTACATGGAAACTGAGGTATCTCTTGCAGCATCACCCTTAGCTTCTACTGACAGCCACAGACCAAGCAAGCTCAACTCTCAGTGTGCAGCTCATAGTCTGAGACAATATCTACCGTACTGGTCTGTTCCTAATCTTCCATTTAGATTTATGTCTTAAATTTGCCCTGTATGTTTGGTTCTTTCAATACACTGGGTTTTATTTTCAGCTGGAGAAAAAGGAGATGGAATTGGAACACAGTTTCTTAAACTCCAGCTTGCATTTGTGCCACCCCGGGATCTTGTTTAAAATTTCGGGTCTGAAAACAGGAGATCTGTGAGGTGAGCCTTTGGGAGTCAGTTTTTCCACTCGGCTCCAAAGTGATGCTTGTGTTGCTGTTGCAAGACCTCCATTGGGGCAATATCAAGTCATATGCTTCCTCTTTTCTTTGTAAGGAACTTCTTCAGATGACCCAGCGATTTCTGTTTCCATCGTGCGCTGCTGGAGTTGTCTGCGGAGCTTGGAGCATGACTGTTCGATCATCTTGCTTCTCTCACCTCCCTGGAGAAGGCTCAGCCTAGGTTTTTTGTTTGTTTGTTTGTTTGTGTTTTTCTCAAGACAGGATTTCTCTGTGTAGCCCTAGCTAGTCAGGCACTCTGTAGACCAGGTCTGTTTCTCTGCCTCCTGAGGACTGGAATTAAAGGCATGTACCACCACCGCCCAGCTTTAGGTTTTGTTTTTAAAAACTTTGTAAGAGTGATCTTTGGCCTAGCAGATAATGGCATTGTCAAGTTTTAATAAAAGCCACAAACTGGGGAAAGAATGAATTCTGAGCCAGCGAGACAGGTCAGCGGGTGAAGGTATTTGTCATACAAGCCTAGCAATCTGGGTTTGATCCCTGGAATTCAGGGAAAGGTGGAAGGAAGGAAACAAACTTCAGAGTCATCTTCTGGTCTCCATGTATAAGATATGTACTCTGGCCCCTCCCCCTTCACACATCATGCGCATACCCACAGCAATAAGGAATAAAAATAAATAAAAGGGAAAAAGGAATGAATGAGTGAATACTAACTCAATAAAACTCATCTTAGCTGAAGATCACATACTCAGTCTCTCTTCAGACCTATCTCTCCTTTTAATTGTCTTGAATATTTGATCAACGCTGCATGCTTGAAACATATTCACTTTACTTCCTTGCAACCTTCTTTATTGCTGAATGGATAAAGAAAAGACAGAGCTCTGGCTCTCCAACTCAGCTGGAGACATTGAGGTAACTGACGTTCAGCCTCAGCAAGAGCACGGCTCTCTTTAAAGTGTAGTGTGTGCTTGTTTATCCATTCCGAAGGACTTAAGTTCAACTCCAGAGTAACAGACATCGGGGCCTCTGCTCTAGAGCTGGGCTGCTTGGTTAGGCCATGCCCCTTGGTCTTCAGATGACCTGCTCTGTCTGTGCCTTGGTTTCCTTATCTGCCAAGTAGAGGAAGTTTTCACAGTTGAGGAGACAAAATGATGTCATTCCTGTCAACTGCTGAGAAACCTAGCACGCAGTGACTGAGTCTTGCAAGGACCTGCTTACATTGCTGTTCAAGTTACAATTTTTGAATCTCATTTCAAACTTGGTATATTTGTTTATCTATGAAGCATATATAATTCCTGCTGCTGTATACAAAGTATATTTAACAGTTATGATAGCCCCTAGTATTAACAGAACCTTACCCCTTATAAGTTCTTAATAGCTTGTACACTTTAGAAATTTAAACTTAAAAAACTGTATAGCCCATAGACACTATGGAGAACACAAATTTGTGTTACAACAACTTTGCCATCAAAAATGATCTGTCTAGGGCTGGATACCACTCAGTGGTGGGAGTGCTTCCCAGGATAGCCAAGGCCCTAAGTTAGATCCACAGCTTAAAACAAGAAGGGAAGGAAGAGGAGGGACTCTTGGCACGGTACCACATACTTATAAAGACAGGCAAGAGAATTAGAAGGGTGTTCAAAGAGAGGCTGAGGGAGAAGGGTTTACACACAAAAGTCTGTTTTCCACTTCAGAGCTCATCCTGGAACCCCAGCACTTAGGAGATAGAGACAGGAAGATCATGAGTTTGAGGTGAGCCTGGGCTACATACCAAGTTCCAGTTCAGCCTAGGATACATAGGAAGGTCTGGTCTCAAAACAAATAAATAAACAAACAATTGAATGTGTGAATGAATTAATAGAATTTCCCAAGGAGAGGATGTTAGCCATTACAGAATTGGATAACAATTGGGTACTTTCCCCTACTCTTGGCAAAGCAAATAAGACAATTCAAGTCAGGGAATTACTCCGTTTGTTCTTCTATTTTCTTTCATTTTTAAAGACTGAATTTTAATTTTGCCAAATTATTCTTTTCAAAGAGTTATTGTTTTCTTGATCACAAAAGTAACATGTGGAAAGGCAGAGTCTACCCCAGGGAGATCCTGGGCTGCAGAATTATGACTAGGAAGGGAATAATAGTGATGTTTTGGCACAGATCAGGGAGGAAGGCTCTCCTTGTCACTATTGTTTGCTTTCTTGTCACCTTTACATTTCGAATGTGCAAATATTATTTACTAAATGAAGGACTTTTCATAGTCAAGATGCATCTTATAATACACATTACATAGTTTTAAATATATAGAAATTATAATATATAGAGAAACTAAAATTACATATATTGAAAGTGAAATTATTCATTTTAACTATCATCTAATTATTATCATATTTATTTTCAGATTTTGAGAATCTTCAATTGCAAGCAGAAATGTATTTTTTAAACACCTGAGATCATGTTACACATGGTATTTGAGAAATAGGTTTCATGTCAAAGTAAATAAATTGAGAACACAGTTTCTAATTCCTGCTTTGTTCTTTTGTATGTATGCACATCACTTAATTAAATCAGCTCTCCAGAGATGAGCGTTTTTAACAATTGTGTGATAAAGGCATGCATGTTTATGTCTTGGTCTTGTTTTATTTTCTTTCTTTTCTTTTCTTTTTTTTTTTT
>NC_022018.1:27514171-27520899 GCF_000317375.1 Microtus ochrogaster
GGTTTTTTTTCGAGACAGGGTTTCTCTGTTGTTTTGGAGCCTGTCCTGGAACTAGCTCGTGTAGACCAGGCTGGTCTCGAACTCACAGAGATCCGCCTTCCTCTGCCTCCCGAGTGCTGGGATTAAAGGCGTGGGCCACCACTGCCTGGTTTGGTCTTGTTTTCTTAATCTAGCTTCCTAGAAGCCCAAATTGATAGGTAAAGATATACACATGACATTGAGACTTGTTGGGCCCAAGCAATGGCATAGGGGGTAAAGGCACCTGCTTGCTGCCAAGTCTGAAGATCCCAGTTGAGTCCCTAACTCCTAAATGGAGAAGGTGAGGACGCACATGAAGGAAGGTGAGAAGACACTGCTGTAAGTTTTTCTCTGACCCTCACACGCACACCTTGCTGTGTGTACACCTACAGACACAAACCTGCACATGCATGCTAAATAAATGGATTCAGTTAAACTTTTTTCTTTTAAAAATTGAATGCTCGGGGCTGGAGAGATGGCTCAGTGGTTAAGAGCATTGCCTGCTCTTCCAAAGGTCCTGAGTTCAATTCCCGGCAACCACATATTGGCTCACAACCATCTGTAATGAGGTCTGGTGCCCTCTTCTGGCCTGCAGGCATACACACAGGCAGAATATTGTATATATAATAAATAAATAATTATCTTTAAAAAAAAATAAAATAAAAATTGAATGCTTTCTTTTCATTCCTTTTCTCTTCTCTTTTCTTTGAGAGACAGAGTTTCTATGCGTAGCTCTAGTTGTCCTAGAACTCACTTTGTACATTATACTGGCCTCAGATTCACAGAGATCAGCCTACCTCTGCCTCCTAAGTGCTGAGATTATAGGCATTGCCTCCTTAAAGCTGAGATTGAGAATGATAGCAGGCAGAAAGAAATGTTGACTTTAGCTTTTTCAGCTCTTCCAAAGTGGAAGAGTCGCATTGTGCTTCTTCAAGGACAGGATCAGAAGGAATCCCTGTCTTTGCCTCCCATGGATGGACAGAGTGTGCGTGTGCCAGGTAGGAAAATGTTAGCAGAAAAGGTGGATCTTAAACATTCTCGGTTAAATTTGATTTTTGTGTCTCTGCTTTCCAAAAGGAAATCCTGCGTCTCATCTTTGAAGCAGCTTTCGGAATATCTTTGCTTACAGTCTCATAATGAGTTCCTGCAGCTGATGCTTTTCTTAATGATGAGAGGTAGAAACAAACGGGATGAGGACAGCATTTACAATCTCTCAGTCACGATAACAGCATCAACTCAAGCAGAGGAGCGGAATGGGCAGATTGTAGACAAACCTGATCGCAGGTCTGTTCGTTTCCCCTCTCTTTTCAACTAGAGGATATTTAGAATGAAAGTGGTGAGATTACTTGGCCAAGACGATAACAGAATGTGGAATCAAACTAATCTAGACTGTGGTTTGGGCTTGTTTGTACCACACCAGGCGAGTGAGTCCATGTCTGAGTGGGTAGGGTATCTGAAGACCGGGCACTACCTGGCTGAGCTGTTTTCTCCACTGCTACTCATTCATGTATTTAGGAGTTCCCTCTGGGGTAATCAGTGCTTCAGTTTCCCTTCGGGTAGGCTCACATACAAAATAAAAAGTGTACACACTGTTTAGCTAGGACAGTATTGAGATGTGCTTCAAGACGTTTACGTCTGAACTGAATGGGAAGCAGACTTCGTTCTCTTTGGGTCTGCAAGGGGCAGAAGTTACAGTGTTGTGGCCCCTAACAGAGTGGAGATCCTGAAAAGATTTGAGTTAGCACCCAAGCATTCATCTCTCCTGTGCTAACCTTTGCTTCTGGAAGTCCTAATAGAACCCGGTGGTCTCTTAGAGAACTGCTATTTACAAGGGACCGTCACTGAGTTCATTCAGCGCTTTAATCAGAGAGATAATAGATACAAGCTTGGAGAATACCTCCAGTATAACAGGAAACCTGCTTTAAAAGAGAGAGAGAGAGAGAGAGAGAGAGAGAGAGAGAGAGAGAGAGAGAGAGAGAGAGAAGAGAAAAGGGAGGGAGGGAGGTTTGTGAACGAAAAAAAGCTTTAAAGATAATTTTTTTTGGAAGTGTGGAAGCTTCCAGAAACAGAAAAGGGCAGTTTGCAACTCAGTCTCAAGCTAACACACAAGGTTAACTGTGAGAGTGCTCATATCCTTACTTCTGTGCTCCCACACTTTGGCAAAGGAGAGAAGAAAGCCAAAGTCTTAGGACTGATAGTGCTGGTCCATTTGTTTGCTCCTTGATTGCATCCTACAATGGTCAGCTTTAATTGTTAACTTGGCACAACCTAGCTTCATCTGAAATGAGAGTCTCAATGAGACACTATCTAGATAGGGTCAGTCTATGGAGGACTGTCTTTATTGCCTTAAGGATGTGAGAAGACCCAGCCAGAATAAGGCAGTGCCATTGCCTGGGGTTGGCCTCTGAACTGTTAGAAAGTTGAATACTCAGCAAGCATGCATGTCTTCTTTCTGCTTTTGATTGTGGATGTGATACGCTTAGCTGCCACAAAACCCTGCCTTTCTGACTCTTCTGCAAGAATGGACTGTTGCCTAGGACTCTAAGCTAAAGGAAACCCTTTTTCCTTCAAGATGCTTTTGACCAAGATATGTTATAACAGCAGTAGAAATGAAATTAGGACAAAAATCAGTGGTCTGAGCGTATACCCATGCGCTTTCTCCCATGATAAATTACAAGTTCCTCTCTTCTAATTTCCCATTGTTGCTACGGAGAACTTTTACATTGAGATGTTTGGAGGAGGCTATCACATCAGAGGACAAGTGTGTCGTGGGATGATAATCTTTTTGTAAACTGTGAAACTGTGTCTCTGCCAAGGCACCTTCTGATTGGTTTAATAAAGAGGGGAACAGCAAATAGCTAGGCAGGAGAGGATATGAGGGACTGCGGGGGTGGGGGGGTGGGGAAGGGTGGGGGGATGGGGAGGGAGAGGTACCCAGTGAAAGAATCTAAGAGTTGGGGAATTCAGCAGCAAGACAGTTGTACTATACTGAAGAGAGGTAATGAGCCACGTGGCAGAACAGAGATTAATATAAAAGGGTTAATTAAAGTTATAAGAGCTGGTTGGAAACAAGGCAACGCTAAGGCCAAGCTTTCAGAATTAATACAAAGTCTTTCTTTCATTATTTGGGAGCTAGCAGTCCCAAGGTCAAAGGCGGCTGGAGGAGGAAGATTCCAAGTTCCAGATTATTCTGAACTACTGAGTGAATTGAAAGCCATCCTGGCTGGGCGGTGGTGGGGCACGCCTTTAATCCTAGCACTTGGGAGGCAGAGGCAAGCGAATCTCTGTGAGCTGGAGGTTCACCTGGTCTACAGTTCCAGGACAGGCTCCAAAGCTACAGAGAAACCCTGTGTCGAAAAAAAAAATGAATAAAAAAGCCATCCTGAGCAACTTAGTGACTTTAGTGAGATTGATCTCAAGATTGAAAATAAGGCTTGGGTAAGTGGCTTAGTGGGTAAAATGCCTGCCTACCATGCAGGAGGCTCCAGTTTTCCCATCCTTACTACTACATGAAACCAGATATGATGGCACACACCGTTAATTCCAGCACTGAAAAGCAGAGGCAGGCAGATCTCTGTGAGTTTGAGGCCAGCCTCATCTACACAGAGAGAGACCCTGTCTCAAAAAACAAAACAAGACAGTAGAACGTAAAATAAGAAGAGGGCTGGGCAAGTAAGCCAGTGGCAGAAGACTTGCAAGGCCCCTTGGTTCAGTTTCCAGAGCAACAATAATAAACAAAGAAAACCAACATTCCAATGTGTGTCGTTCTTTCTGGCTGAAACGAAAAGGAAGAAAGCTGCATTGTGCCCACACCTTGGATTATCCCAGTGAGAATCACCCTCAGGCTTCTGCATCCTCTAGGTGGTTACGTATAGCTGACATTCATTTGATAAAGGTAGCAGTCTTACGAAAGGTACCAGCAGCCCTTTACTATCACCTTCCCACCCCTGGCAGGGTCCACCTTCTCGCCCTCCAATGACACAACACACATTGAATGCAAACCTTGCATTTATGGAGTCCATGGGTCACTCAGAAGCCGTGTAAATAAACTTTGCTTTCAAAATCCCAAATCTGATTTGTTCTCCTGAGAAGTTAAGGAAAGGCACTGGCCGATTTCTATACGGTCTTCTCTCAAGTGTTCAAGTTGTAACACTACACTGTTTACAGAACGGAGAAGGAGGCCTCAGTGCTTAGGTGACATACAGGTCAAGGCCAAAGCCTTGACCTCACACAGCAAACATTTACTGAGACTCTTTGAGGAACAAATTACCGCGGTAAATACCAGGTTCAAGCTGTGATCTTTAGATAGGCGTGTTTTCACTGCCCAAAGTGAGCCAGGCAATGGGGGAAATGACTCAACAGAGAAGAGCGCATGCTACACCAGCAGAAAAGCATGGGTTCAAATCCCCAGCTCCCACCTAAAGAATCTGTAACACCAGCCCTGTGGTGAGAGGTAGTGGAGGAGACAGGAAGATTTTGGGGGTTTGCTTACTATCAACCTAGCCTGGGAGAGACCCTGACTCAAGGGAATAGGGGTGAGAATGAGAGAGCAGGGTATCCTAAGTCTGCTTCTGTATGTGCATCCCCTCAACACACACACACACACTCACACACACACACACACAATCGCACGCACGCATGCACGCACACACGCACAAGCTAAATAATTTTCCTCAATAAGTAGACAGAAAGAATCAAAAAAATACTTGGAGCCTTTTTGGTGTGGAAAATATTGATTCATTCAACATGGTTTCTATGACCGAGGATGAAGATTATAAAAAGAGATGAGGATATTTCTGTCTCACAGAACTTTCTGGTTTTTACATTTTTTTCTTCTTGTTTTCCTCTTCCTCTTCTGCTATACCAGTGAAAGCCACACCTGCAAAAGGGTCACAAGAAATGTCATTTATAGGTTGACAAGTTGGCTCAGCTAGTAATGGTGTTTCCTGCCAAACTCCGTGACCTGAGTTAGGTCATCCCACCACCACACACACACACCTAAAATAAAAATTTTATTCATGCTAAAAATTTTGTAATTCTCACTGGGCGTGGTGGTGCATGCCTTTAATCCCAGCACTTGGGAGGCAGAGAGGCAGGTGTATCTCTGAGTTCAGGGCCAGCCGGGTCTACAGAGTGAGTTCCAGGATAGTCAAGGCTGTTACACAAAAAAACCCTGTTTCAAAAAAATTTTTTTTTGTAATTCTCTTCTATATAAGAGCCCAAGGCAGTTTGAAATATGTGCACAAATGTATAAGCAAGTGGTACCTAACTAAACAATATGAACAGTGCTGATAATAACTTACTTGGATTAAGGTAAGTTTTATATGGCACCTGAGGTAGGAAAGGGTGGAGATAGCTACCTCTAGGTGTCTTGCCCAAGGACCAGCCAAGGCAAAAATAGAATGTTTGCTCACGTTTATATGACTCAAGGTTAAACTTTAATTTGGGCATTTTTATTAGACTCTTCCATTTCTGGATTTCATAATAACATGTTTCTATGGTTTTCTTTGATTCTTGATAATTTAGCTAATTACCAGGTTAAAAAGGGAGAGTAGTTCAGTTGGTAGAGTGCTTGCCTAGTGTGTAAGAGACTTTAGGTTTAATCCCCAACACTGCATAAAACAGATGTGCTGGTCCACATCTGTAATCCCTGCGTCTATTAGGTAGAGGCAGAGGTTCCTTGGCTGCATAAGGAGTGTACAATGTGGGCTGCATCAAACCCTATTTACATTGAAAAATAAATATGACAACAGCAACAAAACAAAAACAAAAAGAAAGAAAGGAAAGAGAAAAGAAGGAAGGAAAAATGAAAGGAAGGAAGGAAGGAAAGGGATTAGGTGGTTTCCCCTCTGGAATTCTGAACACATGGCTTAGTTTAGGCAGGTAAAGTTAGCAGTTCATGCTCATGCGGTTGAACAAGTATCATCCGACTTTTATACAATTCTTTTTTTCAGTCAAGATAACCCCAGGGCATCTGTAGCCACGGTTCCTTCCACACGTTGTCTCAAATGTCAGTTCCAGAAACTTCTTCCAAATAAAATGCCATGCCTCTTTCTATTGTCCCTTTCTCTGCTTCTCTCTTTTCCCTTTTGTGAACCTCTGAGTGGCATGTTGTCAGATTGCTTACCTTTGACTTCTCCCTAATGGAGTGTAAGTACTGTGGATTAAAACTTCTCTCTCTGCGGTTCAGACCCACAGCAATGTCTAGGACATCGGAGGTTGCTGAGTGAGTTGGGGTGAACACAGCAGTTACCTTTGCTGGTTGTTTGTCGTGCTGGGAGCAGACCCCTGGGCCTGGTGTGTTCCAGGTGACAATGCTATCGCAGAGTCACAGCCTGAGCCTTGCTTTCAGTTTTCATTGCTTCACATTCTTCCAGACTTAATGATAAACCTTTGCTTCCTCAATAAATTGGTTTGGGAAAACTTGGAAGAAGTTCCTTCTCTTCAAGGCTGGCACCTCCAAGAACTTAAGATGATATTCATATCGTGGGCACTGACAAATATTTAACAAATTCTTAAATGGATGATAAAAATAGTACTCTCTCAAAGAGCTAGTTTTAATGATTTATTTTGAAAAGCGGAAGCAATTTTACTTTTCAAAGAACATTCAAGGGCCAGGCGATGGTGGTGCACGCCTTTAATCCCAGCACTCGGGAGGCAGAGGCAGGCAGATCTCTGTGAGTTCGAGACCAGCCTGGTCTTCAGAGCTA
>NC_022018.1:27520999-27534016 GCF_000317375.1 Microtus ochrogaster
AAAAAAAAAAAAAAAAAAAAAAAAAAAAAAAAAAAATTCAAGTACTTTATATGCCTTTTACTTAAAGGAGAACTGACTTGATAGGGTTATATTGCAGCTTCTTTCTACACAGAGATATCAATACATGAGATTACATTAAACATAATCAGGACCCATGTCTTCCCTTACTATTGATGCCTATATCTGCCAATGTTCTTTCTATTACAAATAACAAAAAGACCACCCTTAAAAAATTCAAAGGCAAGTCAGCCCTTGCTTCCAGTAGATGGCACTGCAGAGCAAGCCTTTGTAGGTCCCTTCTTTGATTATGAAAATAATTATTTATTTTGTTATAAGGTCATATAAAGAAGCTTACACAGTGACCACAAAACATAGGGAGACTTTGCACTGTGCTCTGTCACTGACATCTTGTCTACACACAGTAGCTGGATACTCACTAAAATAGTGGACTCCCTGTCACTGATGTGACCCACTGTGTCTATGCATGATGTTAGATTTTACCCGCTTGTTTCGTTTATTTTACTTTATGTTATGAGTCCAATGAGACTGTATACATTAGCACAGTGTCGATTTGATCTCATTCAAGCTGGCCAGCACACACAGAGGAAAGACTGTTCTAGAGTTAGAAGCAATATCCCTGACCCGTTTATCTCCGTGTGTGTGTGTGTGTGTGTGTGTGTGTGTGTGCGCGCATGCAATACCTTTAGCCAGTAACATGTTGTGCAGAAAAATGCCATCTTCCTAATTTTAAAAAGTTATACAATGTTTAGGTAGAGTGACAAAGAATTGGAACTTTGTAAATCAAGGAATACATGTTTATGCTGTTTTTCTCAAAACCATTTAGAAGAAACATCATACACGATATTGACTAGTAGTTATTACATGCTATCACGTATGAAAATATGCCTAGATAAGTGTCTGGGACTGGGGAAATGGCTCACCTGGTAGAGTGCTTGGCTAAATTCATAAGGCCCTGGATTTGATCCCGAGAATCCCCTTAGAAACAGCTGTGTTGCTGCTTGTGGAGGACCTACCGTCCTCTGGTATATGAGTGAGTGTAAGGCTAGCCTGGGCTATATGAAATGAAATGGAAGCAAAACAACCCCCCTTTCTGTTATCATTCGGAGCACAGAGGAACCCAAAGGGCCAGAAGCAGAAAGCCAGAGCGCTGCTCCTACTGCTCTGTCTAGTTAATGGCACTGACCTATAATCCTTCTGGATTCCAGCTCTCAAAATGACTGGGCCTGAGGCTGCAGGACAGGAAACAAGCTGCCTGAGAGAAAAACGTCATGAGATGCAATGTGTGAACCATTGTCCGCTCAGATACGTTCCTGGGTGCCAGGTGTTCAAGTCAATAGCTGTGAAAGTCCTTAGTGATGTTTGTCAGGATTTTCCTCTGTGGAGAAAGTAGCCATTAGTCTAACTGACACTCTACAAACAAACAAGATGTTAGCTCCTTGAAAAAGAAAAAAAAATGCCCCATCTAGACACAGTGCGCTTTTAAAATATTTCGTGTATGTTTTTATTTTTTTTATTTTTTCCAAAGGAACACAAAATGTCTTGAAATTACACAAGTAGCCATAGCAATAATAAGTCTCTGGAATTTCTAGAAATACATGAGAGACGTGGTTATATTTTTGTGAACATCACTAATACAGATTAATAATTTTTTAGCCATGTGAGTATGCCTTCTTTCTCCAAGTATTTTTCGAAATCACCTTCATGTTTGGCACACTCACCTCAGTCCTGGACATTTCTGGAGGCCAAGGCAAAACCCACACAGTAATGGTAATAATGGAACAGAAGCCCAGAAAGGAAGAAACAAGATCCAAAGAATAGCTTCCCAGGACAATCAGGCAAAGAAGGCCCCACAGATCTGTGCACTTGATTTTTCTTTCTTTCTGTGACCTCCAGAGTTTATGCTTTGCCCTATATGGAATTGGTAGAGATAGTGTTAGAATATTACAGAAAGCAATGTATGGCTTTGGAGTAAAGCAAATCACAAATCTTTGGAGTCTTAAAAGCCTTTGTGGAACATCTAGCTCCATGCCTTTAGTTTACACACTGGGAGAATGTGCAGCAGATAGGCCACTGAATTCCCAGAGCTTATACAGATAAATTAATGACAAAGCAAGCACCAAGGTCATTCGATTCCTGGCACTCTGGCCAAGTACTTTAATGATGATAAGGGATAAAGAAAGAAGGTGAAAAAGAGAGATAGAATTTGGACTTGGTGACTTAGGAGGGGATAGGAAATGCTCTCTTATGTTTACTAAGAGAAAACACTTTTGGGGGTAAAGGTTCCCGGGAAGAGCAGATTGCACACATTTGTCAAATATTAGTTTTGGCTGTTAGCACTCCTGGTTTGTGCAGGCTTCCATACCCTGTATCTGTTAAAGAAAATTCACATAGGAAGAGTCTCTGGGAAGGCGATTTCCTCTCTTTTTTCCCTTGAAAGAAGTGATAATGTAAACACTGGATGTGCCTAAGCAAGTAAGCAGCATGTATTTATTTTTATTATTTATTTATTTTAAGAATGCAACAAGATTTAAACTCCTGCATGCCTTTAATATAAATATAAGCACACACTTTTCCAAGCCTGCAAGTTCTCATGATACAATTCTTAGGAATGTACAGAAAAAGAAGGAGAAACTTTTGTCTGTGAACTTCCTAATTTTCTTTTCTGTGTCACCAAAGAAATGGAAGAGCATGTACACACTTTGCAGTTAACAAAAGGAATTTGAATATCTTAACATGGTAATGATAATCATGGTTTAGCTAGAATTTAGGAGTGCAATGGCGCCTATAGCCATTTCTATCAAAGACTTATTTGGGAAGAGATTTTCCGTAAGTGTTAAGGACGCTGAGACAAATCTTGTATTAATCGTGAGACTTACATGACTTTCTGAGCTGGAGTGCAATTTGTCTTTACTTTGAAAAAAAAAAAACCAGTCTTTTTTTCCCCACTATTTCTTTATTCTTGGCAAAGGTTGTTGTTTTATTGATTTGGGGGTGGAGCCCACATTTGGATTCCTACATCCCAAAAGGGTCTGGTTGTGAAATGAAAATGGCAATTGGAAGGCATTGGAGTAGGATGAAGGGGGTAGCTTTAATTGCCTGAGGGAATCTGTTAACCAGTCTTCATTTGTCTCTCTGGTGTCCTTGGATAAAAGAGAATAGTGGGAGGTGGTTAAAAAAGAAAGAAAGAAAGAAAGAAAGAAAGAAAGAAAGAAAGAAAGAAAGGGCATGGGACTTTAAGGAATGAATCAAAAGTGAAGGAAAATGAACTTTGAGACAGATCGCTGTAGGTATCATTGAAGATCTTTGTGTAAACAATGCAGCCATTGTGTGCTGTGGTAGCGCAATGTTTTTATTCCTTGACCACGACAGGTAGGTAAGTAAATAAATAAATAAATGGAACTCCGAGCCATTTATTCTAGATCCAAGGGCAAAATTATAAACGTGGGTCTGAGTATCAACCATCTGGAGGAATTGCTCAGTTGCCTTGGAGAATCAGGTAAGAGAATCAGATGTGTGTTTTAAAATTTTGATGGAATAACGTTCTACGGGGAATCATGACTTAAGACCATTAAGTAGACCCGAGACTTCTTACGGGTTGGTTACAACTCAAGTTTCATGGCTGGTGGACTGATAAAATCCGATTTCCTTCCAAACAAGAGCTGCCCGGAAGTCCTGTGGGGAGCTGGGAGCTAGGTGGGCGGTCTGGGTCGCACAAAGGAGTCCCGCAGCCTAGGGCGCCTAGCGCAGCCCCAGCCTGCGGCTTTGGGAAGTTGGAGCCAGTTTGAGCTCCAGGCCATTCCGGTCCAAGAGCGCTTTGCACTTGGGGGATGGACAAGACCCTGACCACTGTCTCCAGGACGGAAGCGCAAGTCGGATTTGTGCGCTTTAAGTTTCTAAGGATGTCTCTCATCTTGCTCCCCTCTCGTTCTGAAGGCTCTATTGTGTGTTGAATGAGAGAAAAGAGGTGACTTAAGATTTTGAGATCCAGAGCTAACACTGTAATCCTCGGATTCACTATGGATCCATCTTGGAACCGCCTCCAGACAATGAAAGAGTCAGTTGCGGGCGCAGGTGGGATGGATAATATTCAGGGACCTGACACTGTTGTTTTGAGGACTCTCTGCCGTCAGTGACTTTAAGGAGCATGGGCTCAGAACTATGGTTTGGTGTTCTTAAAACACTGGTAAGCTTCAGGAGTGGCGAATTTAGGCTGGGGATTAACATGTGCGCCTCAGAGAGTACTGTTAACCGAGTGACTGGGCGCTTCTGGGTATAAGGTAGCTCATGTTCTAAATGGAGGTCTGAGGGCGAGGCGATGCGCTTTAGAGCTCCTAAGGAGTTCTCCAAAAACGTTAAGGAAATAGGGTATTCCCCCACTGGCAGTGATCAGGTTCTCCTAACTTCCACCACCTTCCCCAAATCGCTGACTTTCGCCCACAGGTTTTGTGGAGGTCCATCTGTGGCAAGAGTCATTTCAGACACATTTCTTCCTGATTCTTCCAGATGACCAAAAGCCTCATAGTTGGTGAGTTCTCCTGCTCAAGATTAGCCCCAGGCTCCTTAAACTCCACTGGAGGTCCCTAGTCCTCACCACATGAGGAAGGATATATATCTGGGATGTTGGGATCAGGAAGGGTGACAAAAATCCCAGAACGTGCCAATTTTTTAGTGATTGGTGTAAGAGAGAGATAGGCAATAGGAGACTCGGGCGTGGGGAACTTTTATGTAAGGTTGCAACGGCAAAGACCGTGAGCAATTGTGTCTGCTCATTTCCTAGTCGATATAATCGGATCTACACTCGCACCTCGCCTCTGCTTCCTAGCTTTGTAAGCCGCGGATCTTGTCTACCTAAGTGTCGCCAGCTTTTCCGTACCGGGGACATTTCGTTTGCGTTCTGTCCAGTCATTGCGCCTAAGGCTGGGAAAGCTCTTCTGTCCTCCCACCACATCTGTGACAAAGTGCGGACTGACCCCGCAAATCAGACTGCGTTGATCTTCCTCCGCAGTCTTCGTTTTTCTCGATCTGCTCAGGGATTCTTATCCCCACCTTTTGGGAACCCATTCTGGCCAGGTGTCCCACAAGAAGCCCGGCGCGCTTTGTCATACGCATCCCAGCTGATCGCAGCTGGTAGATCTCCCCGACAGTCCAAACTTAATTTCCAGCTTTTCACGCGTTTTACGAGTCCATGGAAAACCTCTCCTAGATCCCTCTGCCCTCCCCCCAAAGGCAGGAGACTTGAGAATCTTAGTAGAAAAGTACAATTAAAGAGCAGGGTGGGGTGGACCGGGCGGGACAATCGATTTTGTTTTGGGGGGGGGTCCTCATCCTCCCCATTTAGAAAGCTCTTGGGCAAATATAGTACAAGTTTGTATATTGGGTCGATCAGGGCATTGCAAACCCAGAAAACAAACAACCGCGAAGAAATTGAGGCATTTGTTCAGTTGTCTGTGCAAATGGGTGTTTGGGAATGCTTGCAGTGTGAACTTTCTACCCATCACTTATGGAGGGAGTTGAAGGAGGGGAGGGAAGGGAGCGGCCCCAAGGGGGCCGCGTGGCGTGGACTGTGCCTTCTGGGGGAGGTGTCTCTGTATGGCGGAGCGTGGGGGTGGGAGGATGTCGCGTTTTGGGCGGAAGGAGTCTACGACGAACAGCAGGCTAATTGGCTTGAGACATTTTGCAAGCGCTGGAAAAGGTCGTTGAAGGAGTTCGCTGTACAGAGAGAAAGAGAAATCTTAAAAAAAAGAGTGCCGGGCATGCGCATAGAGAGGATGCCATATTGGAATGAGGCTGTAGTGGGAGCTGGAGGACCCGAGCGGGCGCGCTAGTGAGGCGGCGGGTAGAGAGCGAGTGAGCAAGGAGGGCGGGTGAGCGGGACCAGCGCCCACTCCTGTCTTACCCGGGGGCCTGGCTTCACTATCCTGGACAGGATAAACTTCATCAGGTAAGACGCCTCCCTAGTCACTGTCCCCTCGCCTAACCCGGCCCCCCGAGCAGATTTCTGGCCCGCAGGTTGAGTGCACCGAAAGGCATTTTTTTCCAGTTTAGTTTTTTTTTTTAAAGAAAAAAAAAAAAAAAAGGAAGCCCGAACCAGCCTAGGGGTGGAGGTGGGGGAGGCGGGGGGTTGGGGAGGAAGGAGGAGAAAACCCGAAGAGCAGAGGCTGGGGAGGAAATGAGCAGCACTTGAGCGACGAGCGAAGCCTCTAACTCCTCTCTGCGCTCTGGGTTGTCATTTTTTTTTCTTTCCCCACCCCCTTTCCCCTGGCTCCCTACTCTGAAAAGCCAGGCCTTGCGGGAGTCTGTCCGGAGTTGCAAAGTGACCTCGTCCTCCTCCGGGTGCAGCCTGTTCCCTCCCGCCGCCCACCTTCCTCGTTTGTGCACTCGTTTTAGCGACGCAGCCGCCTCTGCCACCTACCCCGCGTTCCCGCGTCTCCTCCGCTCTGGGGTCTTCCTCTTTTGGTGTGTATTGGGGGTTTGGGGGGGACTAGGGAGAAGAAGGTGGTGGTGGTAGAATTGTAAATCAGCAGGGGTGGGGTGGGGGCTGTTTCCAAAATCGCGCAGACATTTGGAATCGCCCGATTGGAAACATTTGCCTTGTGCAGCGGAATTGAAATTGTCAATAGTAGTTTCGGAGCGAGCTCTAGCAAGGGCGATCTTTTTGTTCATTTTTTGTTACCCTTTAAAGTAACATCCCGTCACTCGGGGCTTTCTTGTCTACACTCATCTTGTCTCTTTTCAGAATTACTAACCTAATCGAGCTCTGGAGTTTATTTATTTATTTTTATGTGCGTGTGTGTCTTGCTGAAATCCTCTTTTAAAAAAAAGCAACGGTAAGAACTGCTAGATGTATGTTTTGATTTTTGACTTGGAGCGGTTGAAAGAGATTAGACTCGGAAAGGGAGAACATGGGGTGTGGGAAGTGGTTGATTTGCAGTGGCCGGACACACGTCTTCAGCTCAGTCCATACTTGTGTTTTCTTGGAAGCGCTACAGCAGCGGGGAAGGAGTCTTTAGACACCGTACCAGTTCCAATATGGCGGGCTAAGGTGGCTTTTAAAAACTGAAAATAAAGGTTTTGAGGTGGGAAAAAACCCAACCAAAGTGGCCACGCCTTAGTTTCGACTCCTTTTGGTTACTCCAGGAGCTTCTTTAGCGAATTAAGTAGGAAAAAAGAGGAGAAGCTAGCTTTTCCAGATTTTTCCCCCGTGGTTTATCTGTATTTAGTCCATTGCTAGAGGGTCCAAGGTGGAGGGGTGTTACGGGCCGGGATGAGGGCAACCAAGCGCAACTGCCTCATGTGTGTGCTTGTGGAACCGTGCACAAGTCTGTATGTGCAGTCGCTAGGGTGTGTATTAAAGAGACCCCCATCCCCCCACGTCAGTGTGTGTGTGTGTGTGTGTGTGTGTGTGTGTCTCGGAACCAGACTCTACCACGTTCTGACATGACAAACTGCTGACACGAGGTGCAGAATCCACGAGGGCAGAGGGAATGATTAATTTCTCTCTTCTAGGGGTTGTATTTTCTTTTTTCCTCCGTGTTGTTGGATCTTGCGTGGAATAGGCGGAGCGAGGAGGTGCTTATTAAAAAAGACTAACTGCCCAGGGTACTCGGTGCAGTCGGGAGGGCTGCACGCAGTCAATGGGAATTTGTGTCCGGGGAGATTAGGTACGTGCCACGTTTAGGGATAGGCTCCTGTTTTCCTGCACTCCCTGCAAAGGTGGGAGGTTGGGGGCCTGGGGCCGAGGCTAGCAGACGGTGAGGAGCACGGACCTCCCAGTAAAAGGCTTACAAGGTCAACCTCAAGAGCTGCCAGGTCACTTTCGATTTTTCCGTTCTAGGGAAGGTGATGGATGGGGAGTGAATTTTAGGAAAAAATTGTCCCTAGCTCAGTTTAGAAACCAACCGGACTGCTGCGGGAGGGGTGTCCTCCATGAGTATGCGCTCTGGGCTAGGCTGTAGTCTTGTGGTGTGAAGGGAAGTTGGAGTGCAGGGGAAAGGTCTGCGTCCGACATCTGGATGGGTATGGGAGGGTCTAAGAGTGGAGTTTGGAGACAAAGATTGGAGCCACTCTAGGGGTTCTTAGGAAAGCTAGTAAACCCGGACCAGGAAAAAAAGCCACCCAGAATGCATGATCATAGTTGCCTCGCTGGGAACAGGGGTCCCCGATAGGGGTCGCCCGTGTCCACGACGCAGCCAAGGAGTAAGGTTTGCGCGGCGGGTTGAGCAGAAAAGAGCCTAGGAGAGTGGGCGTGAGCCACGCTCCAGGCGCTCGCGGACTCTGGTGAGGGCTGGTCTGGGAGGACATTCTTCCGCCAACGCCTGTGAAAGCGCAAGGCCAAGATCGAGGAGGCATTTATAAAGGATTAGATTAAAAAGCAGGACTAGCCAGGTCTGTAGTTACTGTAACAACGTGGTCACCTGGCAGTTGCAGGGACACAGAGGGTGATTTTATTGGGTTCCTCAGACTCCGCTAAGTAGGGTGGGGGCGTCCAGTCCGCTCGTGGTGTCAGGTGGGAGGGAGATGAGCTTTAGAGACTCCACCGCAGGTTATTTCTTCCCACCTGAGCGACTGTTGACAGGCGGGACAGGAAGCATTTCATCTTTCCAAGTAGAGCACGCGGCGCGTCCCCAGCACTCCCAGCCTGCGCGTCCCCGGGGATGGGGGTGGGGGTAGGGGAGGGCATTCGTGGGCTCTGTTGAAATAAGGATAAGTACAAAATCTGTGTTTGGTGTTTGTAAACTGCAGTTTTAACCATGGTTCCTTCCCCTCTTCCTCCTTGATGTTGCCGCTGATGAGGGCGTAGCTCATCCTAAGGCTTCAAAACCCACAATTTTGCACCGGTTCGGGCTATGGAATCTAGTATCCAGTTAATTCCAAAGAATATTCCACAGGATTGTCGCAGGGCCCAAGTATTCCTTTTTCATGGAAAGCGGCGAGAAGAGGGAGGAACTGAGGTGGTGTAAGCAACCAGCGCTGCACAGAGGAGACTTGGGGCACTCCAGTAGCTTTGCATAAAAAAATCCAAGGGAGATTCCGGGGAACCTGTGAGGAGCAGCGGCCGGTGCTCCTTCTTGATATCAGTGCAGCATCCTGGAGTACCGGAGACAATGCCAGGAAACCTGGTTCCCGAGACAGTTCCCAAACTTTTCAGTTTCACTTTTGGAATTTCAGGGATATGGAAGATTGTAGGGTTGTGTGGGATTCCCAGAAAGGCTAGCGACGTTCTTACACCTGTGGCTCACTCAGTTCCAGACTTCGGGTTCTCTCCTGTTAGCTCTATTTTTGCCCCATATGCCTGGTTACTGGCTGATTTGGGGCTCCTATCTGGATGCTAACTGGGAAGGGAAGGTCTTAGCCCCTGGTGGAAAGGAAGCTACTTTGGACCGGGGCTCACTGCCGTAGTAAATCATTGTCAGCGCCTCCCACTCTCACCTCTTCATCCTGGTACCATAGTCCAAGGACCAAATCTAACTACACCAAATGAATGCATTCAGGCTCCATCAGGTTTGAGGAAAGGGCTGCCTGTCTTTATGGGGAGTGATAGGGAATAGGGAGGGGGCTTTAGTGTTTTAAAGGAATGGTTGGCCAAGCTGTCTTTGGGACAAACTTCTTTGTTTTTCTCCATATTTACCCCTGAATTTGCGCTCTCTGAGACCCTCCAAACCACGAAGAAATGGCTTTTACATCTTTCCTGGCACATTCAATAGGCAGAAAAAAAGTTCACTACCCTAAGAGATCCCTTGTGCCACAGCAAAGTTCTACTGCTTGCAAGGGTCATTCCTAGGCCAGTGTCAAACATAGTGAGTAGGGATGGGTATCGGGCAGTCCTCATCTTAGAAGAAACAACACCAAGTACTCATTGCTCTGTACATACTAGCCTAGATCTGCTTCCGTGACACATTGAGTGTTTCCCATCTCCAGGTAGGGTGCCGAGACCATGAACCTCATACAGTCTGTTTGGCTGAGAGATAGTACAGATCGCATTTAAAAAAAATGATGGCCCTTTGTAGGTATAACTAGCTAGCTCCATGATTCTTGATATGGAAAAATAAAACAAAACCACAACACAAAACAAGATCCCCCCTTTTTTTTTATCACAAGCTCTGCTATGTTCATCAAATCCCTTTTCTGCCCACGCTGAGGTGACATTTTCTTTCTTTTTTTGTTCTTCATGTCAATAATACCCCCAAAGAACTCTGGGAAGAAATGGGAAGTGTTAGCAACATTGTTCTGAGCTGAGCCTAAATACATGTGATATATTTTACTTAATATAATATAATTTTGAATGTGAGTCAAGCAAAACCCCAAACTTTCTGAGCCCACATTTAAGTCTACAAGTTTGTTGTAGATATTAGAGTAAGAGTTCTATCTTTCTAAACATTTTATTTTGAGCAATCAATCAATCAATCAATCAATCAACCAATAAAAGCTCTACTGTGGGGTTTAAATGCCCTCAAGTCTGGTACAGTCAGTTTGTATAACACTTCTGTCTTTGCATTTCAGGATTTGGAACTTGTGTGTCTATGTAACAGTACAGCTCTCAAAAGGAAATTTATCTTGTCAGGAAGTGAAGCTCATAAAGATTTTTTTGTACCAAAGTAATATTGAGATTTGTAATTCAAATTTATGCTCCATTCCCAGCTCTTATATCCATATTGCTTCAAGAGCAACTTGCTGTCGCTGATCTACAATGGAAAGAAAATAGGGAAATTATACTTTTTCCATAACAAACTGGATGGTCAGCCTGTGTATTAAGTTTGATAACCCAGGAATGTCTGCCTAGTTTGTATATAAGGACAATTGTTGATAGGAAGAGACAGGGAAAATTCAGGAGGTCTGGTGCTTAGTTTCAGAGATGACTCTGTCTAGTTGTCTGACCTGGATGAATGTAGCTATCCTACGAGTTTGAGCCTTCTTGTCTACAAAAGAACCTTGGTCTGGAGTTTTACTCGGTGATGTCACTGTGTCACGAGGGACCAGAAACAAAGAGACAAAGTCCATGATGCCGGCTGTCTACGCTAACGTGCTCAAGCTATGCTTGAGCTTCACGTCCCCAAAGTGTAGTAAAACACGGCTGGCCTTAGGTGACAGTTGTGTGACATAAGGTCCGAGAGCAGCTGGTGAGCTGGAGGCCACCGTGCAGGGGTAAGTGCTGTTATTGTTCAGTGCTGGAAGAACCACCTGAGATCTTGCTTTCATTTCTGCTCGGGAAAGTAGTGCGGCCTGGGTTTCGGGAGGTCCCTTTGAACGCAAGTCATGAAGAAATGCCCGATTTGATTTGAGTCTGCTCATTCCCAGGTCTAAACGGGTCCCTTGCACTGTGTACCCTCCTATCCCAGACTTGATGGGGGTTGTTCAGACTGCATTGGATAATGACTGCAGTGTGTCTTGATGACTAGGGAATACTGGTAGCCAGGGAGAAAGTGTCCCCTGTCCCCTGGGAGACTTACAACTTTCTATCTGCAGTCTTTGGGTTTGGCCACTGGGCAGTCCATCCTTTGTAAGATCGGGACAGTTCCTTTTGTTACTTTGTGTGATTTATTTTTGTGTTCTGTGCATGGGTGTTTTGCCTGCATGTATGTCTGTGTACCGTGTGCATGAAGTCTGTGGAGGCCAGAAGCGGGGGTTGGATCCTCTGGAACTGGAGTACAGATGGTTTTCAGTCACCAAGTGGGTGCTGGGTATAGAAGCCCAGTTCTCTACAAGAGCCTCAGTGCTCTCTCAGTTGAGGAACCTTATCTCTCAGGTCCCGGGGCAGTCTTTAAGAAAAATAATTTCTTACTAAAGTAAATGTCGACTATATTTAAATCGGTCTAAAGACAGTATATAGGGTTGTGTGTTGTAAATTGAGACTCTGGAAAGAACTTGGAACTTAACAGGGAATATTGTTTATTCACAGTGTCAGTTCAACTTTCCTCTGCACAGATGCTGCCGTCATACTGACCACCTTGTCCAAGAGTGATGAGTTAATCGTGGTAATTCGCCACCATTGGTTGACGGTTAGCTGTTATACAAGATCCAAAAGCCTGTGCTCATCAGACTTTTCATCACTGTGGCACTATATCTGATGAGAGGAACGAAAGGGAAGGAGGGTGTGTTTCAGCTCACCCTTTCAAAGGTTTCTAGCTGTAACCCTCGACACCTCTCTTGGGATCTTGGTCAGACAAACTATCATGCTTGTGGGAGCATGGTGCAAAGGCTGTTTGCCTCGTGACATATATGATACATGATAAGTGTGTGTGTGTGAGGGCACAAGAGACAGCTTCCAAGATCATGACACCAGTAACATAATTTCTTCCACAAGGCCTTGTCTCCTGCTGTTTCCACAATCTCACCAAATAGCCCCCCCATTGAGAACCAACCCTTGAATATACGAGCCCCTTGTGGGGGCTGCAGTTTATATGCAGACCACACTACCACCAATAGGCTTTCCTTCTAGGATAAGATTGGCTGTTTTCCACACTGACTAAAGAAAAAGTATCTGTTGTGTTTTTCTGATCTTTTCTGAAAAAAAAAGACAAAAACAAAAGACAAAAACCAAACCAAACAAGCCATGAAATAGTTTAAAATAGAAATTGATAGAGCATTTGTAAAGTAATTTGTAAATTGTTATAACATTTGTAAAATAGAGCAAATATCGTCAGCATAGTGATTGGAGGACAATGGGATGAGACCAGTGTGAAGGTCTCTTCCTTTAAAGATCTCAGGACTTTTGTTTATTATTATTATTGCAAGTGTGCATTTGTGTGTGCGTGCATCTCTTTCTCTGTCTGTGTGTGCGCGTGCAAATGCACATGCACCTGTTGTGTGGAGATCAGAGAACTGCTTTGCAGAGTTAATGTAGCTTTCTCCTTTCCTCTGTGGGCTCCAGGGATCAAACTCAGGCTTGTGCAACAGGAGCTTTTGTCTGCTGAGCCATCTTGCCGGTGTGTGTGTATCTGAAATCCTACATGAAGTGTATTATTTAATCCCCTTCCCTTCCCTTCCCTTCCCTTCCCT
>NC_022018.1:27534146-27535783 GCF_000317375.1 Microtus ochrogaster
CCCTCCCCTACCTTTCTTTCTATTTGGTTTTTGCCCTACCATTTCTTTAGTGTCCTGAATTTGTTCAGTGGTCTTATTGAAAGAGGGGAAAGGAGAGGCTTTCACAGATTCTGGTGAAACATCAGAAAGGCTTGCTTCAGATGGGCAAACTTTTATTGTGAGAGTTTTCTTTTGCCCCCAGAAGTTTTCTTTCCTGAGGAAAGGAGATACCAACGTGCCTTCTCTGTTCCCTGGAAAATGTAGTCATTTTGTTTTCTTTTCCCCACATTTGATCAAAACTAAGGCATGTACTGAATTGTGTTGCTGGAGTCCGAATTTCAAGTGCATGTTCCTGCAAAGTCTCCTATTAATTGTAATTGAAATGAGCAACAGGTCACTTTGCCAGAGAGCATCCTGATCTGAAGATCCGAGAAGAGCCTGTGAGTGGACTGTGGATCAATCTGACTTCTCAAAACTTGTTCTTAATGTATTAGCTGCCGATTTTAGCATCTGCTGTTTGCCAGCCACTCTTCCTGTTGTGTTGCCTTCTTCATTTATATATTTTTTTAATTTTTTATACAGAATCTCATTCTGAGGCAGAGGTTGGTCTTAAACTATTGGCGTATTGTTGCCTCGGCCTCCTATATACTGGAATGAGAGTTGGGAGCCAGTATTGCAATAACTCATATTTCTTTGTTGTAGTGAGGTGTGTGTGTGTGTAGGCTAGAGGTCATTCCTTAGGTACTCTTTACCTTGTCTTTAAGACAACCTCTGTCGTCGCGCTGGAATTCATGGATTCCAGCTAATTAACAAGCGGGCTAACCAACAAGCCCCAGGGACCTGCTGTCTTCTCCTCCTTAGTTCTGAGATGACTAAAGTGTGCCACCACGCTGGACTTCCTTACGGGGACTCAGGGCACTTCGATCTCATGTTTGCCTTGCAAGCACTTTGCTGGCAGACATCTCCCCAGCCCCACCTTCAAATAGCTTAAGTAGCTCTGTGGAAATTTTCTTGCTGAACTCTAAATCCTTGTGTCTTTGTCTGTTGCGATGTGTCTCTAGCATGCCAGTGAGAATTTATCTCCCTGCTCATACCCAAGAACACTGAGGCCCTCTTTTATTCTAGTACATTCCTTGTGATTCCCCTTTACCATCTATAAGGAAGGGAAGCAAACACTGGGAATCCTATGAGTTGGAGTGGGAAGGGAGATTTGAGGAGGCTTCCAGAACGGCTCTGTTTTGCAGCTCAGAGTACTGTACTTGGAGAACTTAAAAGGCCCATCCTCATGTAAGTGGTTTTACTGTACACTTTATCAGGCTGGTCCGAACTACAGCTTATGGGCTGCACGTGACCAAGTACAGCTATGAATGTGGCCTGACTCAGGACCTCGAGGTGCATTGCTTTCCATGTGTGGCTCAGTGGTACAGGCTCCTTTTGAGTATGAAGGTGGTAGATGATAATGTCGAGTTGGGTCTGGACAATTTGGCCTCTGAAAATTCCATACATTTTCTAAGTTCTTTCCTGAGTAAATTAGGGTGTTTTTATTTACTCTGCATAAATTTTCAGTTTACTTAATAAATTCCCCTATGCATTTAAATGATATAATTTATTAAAATTTGGTGTATAAGTACATTTGTGTCTTTTTTTTTTTTTTTTTT
>NC_022018.1:27535883-27538322 GCF_000317375.1 Microtus ochrogaster
TGTAGACCAGGCTGGCCTTGAACTCACAGAGATCCGCCTGCCTCTGCCTCCTGAGTGCTGGGATTAAAGGCGTGCGCCACCACCGCCTGGCTTGTACATTTGTGTCTTAAAAGCCCCCAAACTTGTGTCAGTTCCCAGTCAGATAGTAGAGCTCTGTAAGCTTGCTTTCTGGTCATGGTTTTCAAGAGGCTGCCCCTAGGGTTGGTGCTCAGTTTTATCCTTCTGGTTGCGTGTAGGAAGCAATGATTTTGTGCACGTGTTTGTGTGGTCTGAATGTGTTGTGTGTGGTGTATGTGAATGCTTGTGTGGTTATGTGCACAAGTGTCCGTGTCTGTGCAAATGCATGCGGAGGCAGGGGGTTGGCTTGGAGTGCTCTCCTCAGGTGCTCTCCACATGATTTTTTTGAGATAGATGTTCTCACTCAACATGGAACACATTGACTCAGCTGGACTGGCTGGCCACCAAGCCCTCCGGATCTGTCTTTTCCCATCGCCATAGTATTGGGACTATAGCTCAGTGCTGCCCCACTAGTGGGGTGCTGGGGCTCTGAACCTGTGCCCTCAGCTGTGGCAGGCACTTTATTGGCCAGGAAGTGTGTCCTCCTGCATTGAAAGCTTGGCTGATGTCTTCTTTTGAGCACTATTCCTGAGCGTCTGTTGGGCTTGAAGGTCTCAGTTCATAACCATTACCCAGAACACTGGGCTCTGCATATTAGGCAGCGTCCATCCAATCCAGCTCATAGAAAACTCTCCTGTGAGTTTCTATACTCTCTGAGTTCTCATGACTGAGTAGCCACTGTCTAGTTTACCATAATTGACCTGTATATAGATGCACCATGTGTCATAGACAGTTCAATCACAAGCTTTGTGACAACTTGGACTATTGCTGTAATTTTTTTTTTCTGTTAGTAGAACATGGGAAATCTTATACTTGGAGTTTGTTCACTGTGTCAGAACCAAGAAGATCATGTCTGTGCAAATTTTAAAGCTTAAGTTTCTTCTTGGGTCAGGCTTGGTGGTGTACATCTTTAATCCCAACACTCAGGAGGCAGAGGTTGGTGGATATTGGGCCAGCCTGGTCTACATAGTGAGACACTGTCTCAGCAAAAAAAATAAAATAAAATAAAAGCCCCCCCCAAGGTAAACAAGCTTATTGAAATAGCTCCTTGCAGCAAGAGCATACTTGAAAAGGATTTGTCTCTCTCCTCCCCTCCCTTACTCTCTCCTCCCCCTCCCTAACCCTCCTCTCCCCTCCCCTCCTCTCCAACTTCTTTTACTTGACTCTAGGATCAAGTTCAATCCTTTGTGGCTTGGATGCAAATTCCTGGTACAGGAAACCCTAATTTGGTACTCTGATGCCAAACCCTCTTGTATTCAAGTTGAATTTCCTAAGTCAAAAATCTGAAATGCAAAATGCTCTGAATTTAAAACTTTTTGAGAACTGACGGGGCACTGCACATGGAGAACTCCAGACCATGAAGTTCTCTTTCAGATACAGAGTGTTAGCAACCTTGTATTAATAGCCAGGCCTGGAGGCACCTGCCTGTGATCCCAGCACTGGGGGACTTAGGCAGTGACATGTGAGTTCTAGGCCAGTCTTGACTGAAGACTCAGTTTCTAAAACAGCAGCAAAATCCCCTGATATTAGCTAATTCAGACTGTGTGTATAAGGTGTTTATGTATGCAACAAATTTCATATCTAGACTTGGGTCTCTGCCATATCATATTATGTATTTGTATCCTCCAAACTCTGAGAGAAACGAATCCAAAATTCAAAACAATTTTTGCCCTAAGCATTTTGTTTAACTGGGTAGTTCACAATCTTATCTTTCTTTCTAGTGAATAAATAACTTGTAGCCAGCTAGTTGATAAATGAACGCACTTTCAAGTGGAAGTATGCTGGTCTGAACTTTGGAGATCCTTCCTTCTCATAGAAGGCCTTCAGATTTCCCATACTGTTGCTGTGATAGCATTCCCTGACCAGAAGCAACCCATCGGGGGGGGGGGGGGGGAGAGAGAGAGAGAGAGAGAGAGAGAGAGAGAGAGAGAGAGAGAGATTGATTTGCTTTTGAATTCCAGGCTGTAGTCCGCGATTTAAGGGAAGTCAAGGTGGAACTTCTAACAGCTAGTCACAGCCATCCCCGGTCAAGAGCAGAAGGACGTGAATCCTTGATGTTTGCATGTGCTCATATACCAGTCAGAACTCCTGAGCCTAGGAAATGGTGCCACCCACAGTGAGCTGAATCGTCCCACATCAATGACTTTAATTAAGATATTTCCCTACAGCCGGGCGGTGGTGGCGCACTCCTTTAATCCCAGCACTTGGGAGGCAGAGGCAGGCGGAAATCTGTGAGTTCGAGACCAGCCTGGTCTAAAAGAGCTAGTTCCAGGACAGGCTCCAAAACCACAGAGAAACCCTGTCTTGAAAAACCAAAAAAAA
>NC_022018.1:27538422-27560138 GCF_000317375.1 Microtus ochrogaster
ATTTCCCTACAGACGTCCTATAGGTCAGCCGGCTGTAGACAATCCTTCACTGAAACTCTTCCAAGATGGTTGACTCTAGGTTGTGTCAAGCTCATGATTAAAGCTGACCATCACAGACGCCTACTTACATTTTTAATGGATTATTTTTGTTTGTGGTATGTGTGTGTGTGTGTGTGTGAGTGTGTGTGTTTGCGCGCACGTGTGCTCAGGCGGGTGGGTGCATGTAAGTGTGTGCATGTGGAAGGTAGAGGCTGACACTTTATATCTTCCTTACTTTCTATATTTTGAAACATTGTTTCTGACTGAACCCAGAGTTTATTGATTCTGCTAGAACTGACTGGCCACCCAGTACTGGGAATATAGGCATTTATGCTACATCTGGCTTTGTTTTATGTGGCTGCTGGGACTCAAACTCGGGTCCTCCTGCTTGTGCAGCAGGCACGTTATCAACTGGGTCATTTCTCTAGCCCGGGACGCTCACTCTGCAGTGCCCTGTGAGCCCTCACGTGTAGCCCCTGTAGCCGACATTGTTTGAAGACTGAGTGAAGGAGGCCCCATTAGAATAAAAAAGTTGCTGTGGAAGATGGCAGCTGCCTCCAGCTCTGCTATTTTCTCCTGCAGTGCCCATTATTCCCAACATGTCTAATATCTTAGTATTGGGGTATGAATCTGATTTCAAAAAATGAGTATTTCTTACGCTGGGGCAGCGATTTGTGTCAGATTTCAATCTATTTAGAGTGAAAACCAATGAAGTGTGGTTGAAAAATGGAGAGTAAATTGCTGTCCTAATCAAGGTGAGCCGGACCTTGTGCTGATGGTAGAGGGTACCATTCCAGGGACCTTCTGCCCCAAACAATCAGGCCATCTCATTTGATGAAGGGAGGAGGCAGGCCTCGTCTGTTCTTAGGAAGGCTGGGAGTCGGCTGGTGAGAGCGGGAAGAAGGTACTTAGCCAGTCATTATTAGCAGAATGAGCTGGTTGACAAGGTGACCATAAATAAAAGGGTTGATGGTAGCACTTGGCACTTACCCCTGCTTTTCATCTTCAAAGCCATCCGCAGACGTGTGTGCTCCTCAGTCTCTTGTGATTCCTGGCTGTTTGCACTTGGCTTCGTAGGAAGAAGTTATGATTTTTTTTTCAGAGATCAAATTTGGGTTCCAAACTTGGTTGCGCTTGGTTTATAATCCTTTGAGATTTTCCTCTTTGATTGGAATCTTTCGCAAGGTCTCAGGTCGGTATCCCGAGCTCATTACGGAGTTCCTAGTGTCGAGTGGGTTTCTAGCGTGTAGCGAGCAAGCGGTATAGCCGCGATTCAGGCCTGCAGGACTCCACAAGTCCTTAGTGTAAATCTTTGCCTTTTATTTTACCTTTTCTCCCCCTTGAGTTGGGGGCATAAAATAAAGAACTGCAAAGTAAGCACAAATCCAGTGAGCCTTTGGAAAAATAAAGTGTGCGGGAAGCTAATGGCGGAGCCAGAGAAGAGGCCAAGGAAACACTCCTGATGGTAGGTAGGTTAGGAAGGCAAGGATATCGTTAAAAAAAAATTAAAGCGCTGTAAAATAAAAGGAGAAATGGCGGTGGTCCAGCCTTTGAACTAATGAATATTAGAATGGAAGAGAAAATGGGAGTGATGAAATTAGCACTAATTCTACAAAGTGCTCTAGAATAGAAGAACGGGGTGCCTCTGAACCCTCAACTAGATTGCCATAGACAGTGCTCTAGCATATGTGGGCAACGTAAAGCCCCGGGTTTCAGATGGCATCAGGGCTCTCCAGGGTGGAGGCTGGCAGAATGTGGAGGGATTCTGGCCCCCCCTTTTGAGGATGTTTCCTCATTGAAGAGGAAAATTCTTTTACATTACGTTTTTATTCATTTTGTGTGTGTGTAAGTTTGTGTGTGTGTGTGTGTGTGTGTGTGTATGTTGTGTGTGCACACGTGCACAGTATATCTGTAGAGATCCCTCCTCCTACCAGTGGGTCCCGGAGATTGAACTCTGGCCATTAGACTTGGCAGCGGTTGCTTTTATCATGCTAGCCACCAACTTAAGATATCTTTATCCGCTTAAACGATAGGTCAAGATAACGAGAGCGCGTTACAAACATTTTCAGCCAGACAAGACCTGGCAAATTCTCCATGCAGCCCTTTCTGAGGAAGCTACCTGGAGTGTGCTCTAACACCTATGTCCAGTTAGGGAAGTTCCAGGGTAGATCCCAGCGGACAAAGGGACACTGCCACAGTTAGTGAACACTGCCACGAGTGAAAATGAATACTATTTTCATGCTAAATTTATTCTTTTATTTTGTATGTGTGTATGTGTATGTACGTGAATGTGCGTGTGGAGGACATAGGTCAACATTAGGTGTCTTCCTCTGTTACCCTCAATCTTGTGTTTTGAGAGGGAACCTAGAGTAAGCTCACTGATTGGCTAGACTTCCTGTGCAGTGAGCTCCAGGAATCTACCTGCTTCTGCCCTTAGCTCCTTACAGAGTGCTAGGGTTACAGATGCCTGTCACCTAGCTTGCCTGCCTTCCTTCCTTCCTTCCTTCCTTCCTTCCTTCCTTCCTTCCTTCCTTCCTTCCTCAATCCCTCCCTCCCTCCCTCTCTCTCTCCTTTTTTTCTTTTGAAGCATGTGCTGGGATCTGAACTCAGGTCTCATGTTTTCGTGGTAGGCACTTTATAGACGGAGCCGCCTATCTCCCCGGCCCCTGTATTCTTTGTTTTGTTCTGGAGAGGCTCTGCAATTGCAGTTTTGCTGGCTTTTTTTATGCTCTTCAGAGTTAGCTCAGGCAATGGGTGATTTTTGTTCCATTTTCTTGTGAAATTGAAATGTCTCAATGAACACATCAATGCATGCTGTATTTCTTTTTTAAACCAGAGATGGCATTTGCAATGCGAATAGTTTCTTCAGCAAAAACTTTTCCTGCTTGATAATAAGCAATAAAAACATTACTCTATTCATTATACAACCATTTTCCCCTCCTTCAAAGAATTGTAACAGCATGATAAAATGCTCTCTATATAATGCTAGATGGAAATTGGGTTAGATTTTGAATATTTTATGAACTCACAGAAATATGTACCAAGACGCCATCTTGAGAAGATAGAAATACACGGAAATGATTTTCCTAGGTGTTAGGGTTAAAAGTGACCTTCATTTGCCGTTGTATTTAATTTTATTTTCCTGGATTTCTGCCATGACCGCCTTTACAATTTATGCAGAGACAAAAACCGTAAACATTGTTGAAAACCTGAAAACGTAACATGCAATTTTCCAAAAGAAGAATTTTTTTCAGCCATAGGAGAGGACATAAAAAAAAAGGTTAGCGAGGCTGGGATGGTTGCTCACTGAGGAAGATGCTTTCTGTGCAATCATGAGAACATGAATATTACCCCAGCTTCCCCATAAGCTGTGCTTGTAATCCTGTCTGGGAGGAGGTGGAGCCAGGCAGGTCCCTGGTGCTTAGTCACTGGAGTGATTTAGTGGGCACCTGGGACACTGCCACCTGAGCTTGGCTTCCATATGCATTCACGTACACTCACTTCCACACCCTTGTACACACACGTGCACATGTGCAAGCACACATCCCTTACAGAGAGAAAGGCTTGGAGTGACGTGAGGTCTAACTCTCCCGCTTATCCTGGGGATTTTCTCTTTGTTGCCAATATGGTTCCCTTGGTGTTCTATTTAGAATGACCCCTTTGGTACATGTACATCACCACCGGCTGCCTTATGGAATACCCTTCCATGGTGTCTTGTGAGAATCAAATGAATACAGAGTTGAGTCACTGTGGAGTCACAGACTTTTATCAACACCTCCCCCCATACGTGGTACAGGAGCCACTGAAACCTGATTTATTAATAGTTACATTCGCGTACCCTCCCCCCTGTTTTCAGAAAAGCTATGTGTAGGACCATATTTTTCAGGTGGGATTTACTAATTTACTAACAAACAAGAAAAGTGATTGTAGTGTTAGCGTCACACAAAAGGTTGGTTTCTAGGATTGCTTCTCCTTTGACATTGTCTGCTATCAAAGCCAGCACACTTGGTAACGGTTAATGTTGGAGAAAGCTTGTCACGTGCTACTACTTGAGGGAAATGGGGTCATCTGTCGTTTCGTAGGCTTTGAAATCCCTAGTTCTCCTTTAACAAGCTTGACATTATTAAATTCAATGAATAGTTTCTTTAAGAGAGCCAAGAATTGGTGGTGGTTTAGGGTGTGTCCCTGAGTCTCAAGTGTGGCTTCCCAGTACTAGGGTGTCTGGGAGTATGCAACTGTTGGACTTTTGTGGATGTTTAAGGTGTGTGTGTGTGTGTGTCTGTGTGTGTGTGTGTGTGTGTGCGTGCGTGCACACATGTGTGGATGTGTCCTCGTGTATACATACACACACCTTGGTTTTTTGTTTGTTTATTTAGTTGAGAGCTTTTATTGTACAAAGTATGATGTGCAGTTGAATTGGAGGTTGCTCTCTGCCTTGGAGTTTGGCTTTGGTTCCCTATGCTCAAGGCTGCTCAGTTGCTGTTGCGCTTGGTGTGTGTTCTTCCAGGATCAAGGTGTGTGCTTTCATAGAAAATCTTGCTTTTGAGTCTTTGTCTGGCAATTCTTTTTCTGGATTTTTTTTGTAGATGTGTATTTACAATGAAACCAACATCCTAAAGTCAACATGATAAATCCTCCTACTCCAGTATCATATGATCTTCAAGTTTGGTTACCGGGAAATGTCCAAGTCTGTGCACGGTAGATCTCAATGAGCTGTATGACATTGAGTCTCTCAGGGAATGCTTTCAACCTGTAGAACTCCTGGGAGTTCTCAGCTGTTGGAGTGAGCTCAGTCTCCAGTCTGAGCCTATCCCTTCCCTGGACTACCCTCCCCGCCGCTTTTTTTGAGAAAGGGGCTTTCTTAGAGAGCTCACCAAGTAGGCTTTCAGGCCCCAGAAGTCTGTTTGTCTTAGTCTTTGCAGTGCTGGGATTGTGTAAGTGCCACGTGCCTGGCTTTTCTGTTAAATGCTGTCCGGTCTGGAGATTGGATACTAGCCGATCTTCATGCTTGCAAGGCAAGCTATCTCCCCAACTGCAGATATTTAAATATCCATTTGCTCTAATGAAGTCACCCATAGTCTCAGTACTTGGGAGGAGGAGGGAGGGAGTTCATGAAATCGGGTGTCATTCTTGGCTATGTAGAGAGTTTGTGACTAACCTGAGCTGCCTGAGACTATATCTCAAATCTTCCTTCCCCTAACCTCCCTCCCCCCAGTGCTAAAATTAAAATCCAGATCTTTAGTTACACTAGCTATATTTCACGTGCCAGCAGCCACATGGGCTGGTGGGTAAACTGTCACCAGGTAGGTATAGAAAGTTCATTTGGATGGGGTTGGCGTTCCAAATCGATCCTTCCATCCTTCTGGTTTTAGAGTTTTCTGGTATCATCCAACGAGTGTCCCTCTGTACTCATTTTCTCCCCGACAAAGCTTTGCTTGACTCGTGTTGGAATTAGGTGTATTCTGTGAGCACACTCCAAATGAAGGAGAGCGGCTGGATGAGGCTAAGAGAGGAAGAAGATTTATTGTATTAAATGGGATTCACGTAAAATGATAGTCTGATGGAGAAAATACACAATTAATACTGAAGAGGCATCATAGATTCTCAGCCTTTTAGAGTTGAAAAGGATCTTTGATTGCACGTAATCAAACCTCTTATTTAGCTGATGAGAAATTTGAGGTACAGAAAGGTTAATTTATGTCCCACAGCTAGATAATGGCTCAGTTATTCCACATTCAAGTTAATGGTTCTTTTCACAGGACTGAGGAGACTTTGCAGTAAGTTCTCTTACTGTAGTTTTCTGGCTCCTCGGCCTCGGAGGAGGGAAGAGCCGATTGCGTGGCCTGGGCTCACTGTAAGAAAAGGAAGTTACCCTTTTAGAAGTGCAGCTCGCTGGACTTTCTTTATACATGTCTTTGGAAAAAAAGAATTTTACCGCATTTCAATAGACATTTTCAACTTTGGTCTTGAAATCATAGAGTTTATTTAAAAATAGGAGTCAAAAAGGGATAGGAGTGTAGCTTAGGGAGGGTTTATACATGAGGGTGCACACACACTCACACATACACGCACACACACACTCACACATACACGCACACACACCTCACACATATACGCACACACACTCACACACATTGAAAAGGAAATATACTTTCTCATAAAAATAGCTCCTTTTGTGGGTTGGAGGTGAGACCATTGTTGTTAGAAAAGGATTTCATTTTAAAAATATCCTGTTATTAGCCAGGCATGGCCACCATGCCTGTAATCCTAGTATTTGGTGCCTCAAAGCCAGAGGATCAGAAGTTCAAATCCAGACTTGGTTGCATAGAGAATTCGAGGCCCATATGGGTTCTATGAGATCCTGTGTAAAACAAACAACAAACAAAACCTCAAGCAAAATATCTTCATGTGAATGAGTGAGTGCATGCCTGAGTTCTTGTATGAGTGTGCATGCGTGTGTGTGTGTTTGTGTGTGCCTTTTTGTTTTTGTGCATAGTTGGGGTGGAACTCAGGGCTTCTCACATGCTAATGAACACTTAAGCAGTAAGCCAGTTTCCAGTTTAAAATACCCCATTTTTATTTTGCTAAGCTTCATGGATCAATGCGTTGTCCCTAGTAAGACTCGACCTTCCATCCCATTTAAAGTAAAATAGATTTTTTTTTTAAAAAGGGAAAGTAAATAGAAATTTCTGTGAAGTCGTGGGCCATTCTTATATTTTATAGTCTTCCCCCAGAACTATCTATTTCCGTAGTGGCTAAGAGCTGACTGCATGGTGATTTATTCTTGCCTCAGCGGCTACATGCTGTGAAAAGATCGTATTGTGTTAGGATTATTTCTACTGGGTTCTGTTGATTACACCTTTCAAATATTTCTTGAGCTTGTTTTCTTTATGACTTCTCCACGGCTTTAGTTTTACCCCTTACCCGTTGCCTGCACGCACGCTCTTGTTTACAGTCTGCTCCTGTTGGTCAGCTTCCCGAAGCTGTGACAAAATACTTGAGAAAAACAAAACAAATGGAAGGAAGTGTCCTTCTGGCTCCTGGATTCATAGTGTGTGGTGAAGAAGCGGAGGCTGAAGGCTGTCACCATCATTCTCAGGTCTTCTCCACCTTATTCAATGAGTCAAGGTCCCGCAAACAAACCCAGAGCTCTGCAGTGAGGCTCTCTGTGCCAGCCTGCTTGCTCTGGGTCTCCCTTTCTCCACTTTCCATGGTTCCATGGGTGGGATTATGGGCAGGCTGCCCTTCCTGCCCGGTGTTTATGCTGTTTCTGGGGATCTGAACTCCAGCCCTCATGTTTACATAGCAAATGCTTTAGCATCCAAGCCATCTCCACAGCCCTTGGTTTAATTGTTTTCTGTTGTATCATCACTAATGTTCCCTCTTACTCCTTGGTCATGTATCTTTATATTTGCTAGTAGCACAGACACTGAGAGAAACAATTAATAAATGGAACTTTCTGAAACTAAGAAGGACATGGTCAACAAGACAAAGCGACAGCCTACAGAATAGGAAAAGATCTTCACTAATCCCACATCAGACAGGTCTGATCTCCAAAATATACAAAGAACTCAAGAAATTGGTCATCAAAGGAACAAATAATCCAATAAAAAATGGGGTACAGACCTAAACCGAGAACTCTCAACAGAGGATTCTAAAATGGCTGAAAGACACTTACAGAAATGTTCAACATCCTTAGTCATCAGAGAAATGCAAATCAAAACAACTCTGAAATTCCATCTTACACTTATAAGAGTGTGGCCAAGATCAAAAACACTGATGACAACTTATGTTGGAGAGGATGTGGGGTAAAGGGTACACTTCCTTCATTGCTGGTGGGAGTGCAAACTGGTACAGCTGTTTTGGATTTCAGTATGACGATTTCTCAGAAAATTAGGAAACAACCTTCCTCAAGACCTAGCAATACCACTTTTGGGTATATACCCAAAGGATGTTCAATCATACCACAAGGACATTTGCTCAACTATGTTCATAGCAGCATTGTTTGTCATAGCCAGATCCTGGAAACAACCTAAATGCCCCTCAACCAAAGGATGGATAAGGAAAATGTGGTAGATTTACACAATGTAATACTACACAGCAGAAAAAAAAATAATGACATCTTGAAATTTGAGGGCTAATGGATGGATCTAGAAAACATCATATTGAGTAAGGTAACCCAGACCCAGAAAGACAAATGTCATATGTCCTCACTCATAAGTGGCTTTTAGACATAAAGCAAAAACAAACAAACAAACGAAAACAAAAAAAAAACCCAGCCTACAAGTCACAATCCCAGAGAACCTAGACAAAAATGAGGACCGTAAGAGAGACATATATGGATCTAACATACATGGGAACTAGAAAAAGACAAAATCTCCTGAGTAAATTGGGAGCATAGGGGCCATGGAAGAGGGTAGAAGAGAAGGGGTGCAGAGGAAAATATATAGCTCAATAAAAACAATAAAAAACCCCCAAACCCATAAGCCTCTGTGCTTAGAGAATATTGAATGGAAAAGATAATCCAGTTGTTTGGAGGTGTCTTGTATCTTTGATTGCCATCCTCTTTGCTTATTCATGAGCAAGATGCCTAGATTGCTATTTAATAAACCACTTAAGATGGTCTTACACTCTCCAGTCTAAAGCAAACATTTTCGTCCTTTGTATTTTGTTCGGGAAATAGCCTGGGCTCCTTCCAACAGTGTTTGGTGTGTTTTGATGCAACAGGTGGGTAAATAAATATGCACGGAATTAAATTCCAGTGCTGGGTGCTTGGCACAGCCTCTTCCTGGTGACTGGAGCTGTTTTCACACTTTCTTGCCATTGCACAAAGGATTCACCCCCCCCCACACTTGCACACACACACACACACATATCAAACAATTACTGTTTTTATTCTATTTTTTTTAATTGAAAATAGATTCTTCTCTCCTACATCTGGACGACAGTTCGCCCTTCCTCCACTCCTCCCAGTTCCTCCCCACCTTCCCTCTCCACCAGATCTGCTTCCCCTTTATTTCTCAGATTCACACTCTTGGACGAACTTACAGCTGCTCAGAGATCTGTTCTCTGGGAAAGAAATGTTAATAATCCTGGAGGCAGGCACATGTGCATGCGGTGTTAAGGAGGTGATCTTCTTGGACCACTTGCTAACATGTGAGCTACACATTATTCTGCTGCTAGTCATACATGTATCATGTTCCTTGTAGTTTAGCCTTTTTCTTTGCTTTAGTTTTTACCTATACGTGAAATATATTAATTATATACATATATAAATTTTAAAATTTATCTGTAATGCAATATGTAAGTATATAAATTGAAAAAAATCTTAGAAAGGACACACGTGTCCCAGTCTGGCCTTGAACTTGCTATGAAGCCAAGAATGACCTTGATTCTCTGATTCTCTTACTTTCCCCGCACAAGTGCTGAGTGCTGGGATTCCAGGCATGCGTCATCACCTCTGGTTTCTGATCCTAGGCAACCACTCTCCCAACTGAGTTACATTCTTAGCCCCAAATAAATAATGATTTAAAAATGCAGCTAGGTCAGTAGCAGGGGTGAGGAACAAGAAGGGGAGGGGAAGAGGGGGAGTGGTGCCAGCGTTTGATTCCAGGAGACAGAGACAGGAGGATCTTAAAGGGAGTTCCAGGACAGCCTGGTCTATAGAGGGAGTTCCAGGACAGCCAGGGCTACACAGAAACCCTGCTCCATGGCTGTGCTATGTACCAGAGCTGAGCATGCTGGCCTTTTTTAATATTGGTCCCTGTGTCCATGGTCTCTGGCATAAATGAACTATGTTGTAGGATTCTATGGGACCTGCCTTAATGTTGTCTTTTTCTCTTCTCAGACATAACAGAATGTAAGTGCGGAGTGGCAAAGTTTTTGCATAATGGGGAAATTCTTACGTATTTCTAATTTGTGAAAATAAACAAACCTGTGCGCCATTGTTTTAATAACTGTTCTCAGTCTCCACTCACTGTGAGGAGGATGACTTCTTACCGAGTCAGGAATGCCTGGGGGTGCTGAGGTGGGTTTGCAATGTCACATCCCCAAGGGAGAGAAGGCTCGCTAGCTGATATCAGCGTGGGGGATTGGTACTTAGATTGTACTTGGCGAAAAATGTGTCCATGTTAGTGGCGCTAATGACCTCTAGAAAACAGCTAGTTTCCTTTGCTGCTGATGCTCTGTAGAGAACTGATGTGCCGTCATTTGGCCTAACTCTGGTGTTTCCAGCTGGCAACTGCCCTACCCTGCTTCTGAAATGTTGTAGTGAGCTGGTGGCTACTCTGCTCGGGTTCTGCTATTTTAGGAGAGTTAAGTGAGTTGATATGATTAATCTGTATAAAGTACTCTGATCTTTTGGTTTTTGGTTGTCTGTAGGTAACCTGCTGCAGAATGAACTAAGGGAAGAGGACATACACTCGTAAGCGTGGAGAAACATTTGGCAGTTTCCAAGATGCAAAACTCATCCTCTACATTGGAAAAGAAAACCGGCCCAGCAAATGGGAATGGGGATCTTGATTCAGGTAGGATTCTATATATATATATATATATATATATATATATATATATATATATATTTAATAAAAATTTGGCTCATTGACCAGTATTTCTTGAGATGTTCAGGAACAATGGGGGTGCATTTTTCAAACTTGTCTGCCACCAGTTCTTGGCCTTTGCTGTCCTAGCCAAGCCATATATCTACAGATATGGCAGCTTTCAAGTTATGAAGAGTTTTGACCAATATTAATATCGATCATACACACAGAGCAGGCTAGGTTATAGCATGACAACACAGTACTTCTAAGTCTCGGTGTCTTTTGCTAGTAAATGTCTGTGAGTGTCTGTGCTGTCTCGACAGCTGTCATGGTACTCTCATACTTAGCGACTGGATCATCCCTCAGTGCTGGACTCAGCAGTGTTAGGGTAGTTTCTCTAGGAAGAGAAGAGCTGGGGGATAAGACATCACTGACACACCCCCCAAGGTACCGAGCATGGCTGGTCATGTGCATTTGTGTCATGTAATTGGATAAAACAAAGCAGAACAAAACAAGAAAACAAAACCAGATTGTGTTTGATTGGATTTTAATATTTAATAAATTTATAAATGCATCTCTAAAAATATTTATGCACTGGTATATTTTTAAAAGATACTTTTCCCCCCTGAAAATAGAATTGCATGATTTATACATCAGCAAATTAAATAAGGGCAAGGGAGCCCTATGAATCATTAATGTTTGCTACAGTGAATTCACACAAAAAGCTTCCCGTTAACTTAGGGGAAGAGGTGACCATTGTCTAATGAAATTAGCAAGTTTGTCTTCACTTTAAAATAATGGAGAGAGAGAGAGAGAGAGAGAGAGAGAGAGAGAGAGAGACTGACTGTGTTCACTCATATGCCATGTGATCATGTAAAGGTAATAGCCAGAGGACAGCTTGGAGGAGGCAGGTCTCTCCTACCATGTAAGTCAGGGAAACTAAACTCAGTCTTCAGCTTCAGGCTTGGGAGCCAGTATCTGTATCTGCTGAGCCATCTTGAGGGTTCCATTTCTGTGTTTTGATCAAACTAGTCAATGATGGAATCAAAGATTGCCTGTATCATTGGATTTGTTAGATCAGGTTTCTCCATTCTATTTTTCTCTGCAAAACGGTAAAAAGTGAATATTAGAATAGGATAAAGGCATGTAGTGTCTGCTTCAGGATCAGGCTGGGGCCAGCCCCCTAGTTCTTCTACATGTATAGAATGAGTAAGGAACATCTATAAGCACAGCCGGAACCTTGTCCCCTTCAGAGATACCTTCTGAGAGGTCCTCTCCCCACAAGGCTGAAGACTCATACTAATAATTCTTTTGTTGAAATATAAATTCTCTCTCTCTCTCTCTCTCTCTCTGTGTGTGTGTGTGTGTGCAAGCGTGTACATAAGGTACTGTCCACCTTAATTATTTTATTGGTTGTTAATGATTCAGGCAGAAGTTTGCGGGTCATGTGTGGGGGTCAGAGGACATCTTTCATGCTCAGGTCATCAGGATTCTGCCACGTGCACTTTCACCCACTGAATTTTTTCATCGGCTCCCCACAAAGGTCTCTTGCTTTCTGCTGCTTTGCTTGAATGGCTAGCCTGCAAGTCTCAAGGATCCTCTTTCTCTCTCTGCCTCTCCGGCACCAGGATGAAGGGCATGCACCACTATACTTGGCTCTTATGTGGTTGCTGGGAATCCAAACCCAGGACCTCAAGGTTGTACAGCAAGCACTTCGCTGACCTGAGCGTCTCTTCAGCTCCAATTACATTTTCTTTTAATGATGCTGGAGATTGAACCAATGGCTTAGAGTGTGCTAGGCAAGCACTCTGGTACGACCTACGTGGCCCCACTGCCGCCCCCAGTCTATTTATATCTGCTCAGTAAAGTTATGTTGCACTTTGGAAGTTCCTGGGCATTTCCTGTATTTTTTTTCTCGTGCATCCTGTGCACGCATTGCTGTCTGCGGCTGTGTCATTTTCAATGATAAGTTTTAATTTTCACACCGCTGCCATATTTCTCTCTAGCGTAATAGATTCTGAAGCTCATTACTGATAATCTACTGTCAGGAAATTATTCGTACTGACAAGTTCTTCAGAATGATATCACAGTCTGGGGGATTCCAGGCAGAAAACCCATCGTAGATACTCATTCATGATTTGTTCTTTACTCTCGTGTAGTTGGATGGTTTAAATCATACAAGATGTTCTTATCTTTAATACTAAGATGGCTGAATAATTCTAAGTTACGTTTATAATTTGCAGCTTCTGATCAAGGCTTTTTCCCACTGCGCTAAGGGCTTATGTGTCCCTGTTTCTTAGTATTTCAATATGTTTGTGATTAGGAGGCTTTGATAGTGTTACAATTTCTTTAGATTAAGTTAAAAATTTTGTGCATGAATTTCATACATGAGTACAATGTATTTTCATCGATACCTCTCACCTTTTTCTACTTCTGGTTCCTTCTGTGTTCCCCCATTGCCTCTTTCAAGTTTATGTCTTTTTTTTATTCATAATGATTGTTGGTGTTCCTATATACCCTGTTGAGTCTCAATAAAATTACCTGTATATACTTGAGTGGAGAGCTGACCACTTGGGCTCAGGCAAACTATCAGGGGGCTTTTCCCAGAAAAAAAGTCAGCCCCTTTTTTGGTAGCCATCTACTGCTTGTAGTTCTTCAATTATGGGTGGGGTCTATGTGCCCTTCCCCCGTGCATACTGGAATGTTGGCTGGTGTGGTCTTGTGTGGACAAGCATATTGTCAGCAGTTCCTGGGTGCAGTATAGTGCCTCAAATTTTAGAAGAGAGTCTAAAACTTTATAGACTGCAAGACTGACTTTATTCCCCGAATCACGTCTAGATATGATCATTAAAACTGATAATAACATGGTCAAGTATGGTGCTTCAAGTCATTATCTTTTTTCAACCCGCTGATGCATGAAGTACCTTCCTTTCTAGAGTCATTTGCTGAGACATCTGGTCGTGTGACTCTCTGGGCATGCTTGGGGATGCTCAGAACTTCTTTTTGCTTTCTGGTTATTGTTGTTTTGTTTTGTTTTGGGGGGTTAAGATTCAGATGAGCTTTCTGGATGTGAAAAATAAGGCATATTTGATATATTTTAGCGGGTTCTGAATGGACTTGTGAATTGGGACAACAGGCAGGTAAGCGCGATTTCTGTTGATAAGCGCTCATACTTCGGAGCCCTCACATGTTAGTTGACTTTAATCTTCAATGCCCAGTAAAGCGACTGCTTTTCAGGCTTCATCTTACAGATGAGGAGACTGGATAGCAAGGTGAAGTTGCCTGAGTGCTGTGTTGGAAGCAGGCTGAAGTCTCAGGTCCTGGATTGGTGCACTGATGTCATCAAGAATCCTGACCTCCCCTGCCCCCCACTGAGATTCCTCTTTCTTCTTTTCTCCCGACCCTTCTCTCTCTGCTACTGGACACATGATGGCCTCTCCTTAGCAAGTGACAACACTTATTAGACTGTAGCTTGCCGGGCTCTGCTTGGGCCTTTGAGAGAGGGAGATTGTGAGCTCGAAGTCAGCCTGGGTTACAGAGGACAAGACTACCCCAGGAACTTGGTGAAACCTTGTCTCCAAAAAATGTATGTATGGGGATTATAGTTCATTGCATGGGATGTGTGAGGCCCCAGGTTAAACCCCCAGTACAGAGTGAGAGAGGGAGGAGGGAGAGAGAACACAAGTGAGTCTATACGGCTCTCTCCTGAGAAAACTAGCCTGTCTGATAAAGGGGCAGAACGTTAGTCTGGTGACTTCAGGGCCTTCCCCTTTGCTACTTAATTCTGCCCACACTGTGCGTCTGTCCACTGTGTGCCCCTGTCCACTCTGCCCACTCTGTGCCTCTGCCCACTCTGTGCCTCTGCCCACTCTGCCCTCTCTGTCCATTCTGTGCCTCTGCCCACTCTGCCCTCTCTGTCCACTCTGTGCCTCTGCCCACTCTCTCTACTCTGTGCCTTGTCCACTCTGTCCACTCTGTGCCTTTGTCCACTCTGTTTACTTTGTGTCTCTGTCCACTCTGTGCCTCTGTCCACTCTGCCCATTCTGTGTCTCTGTCTACTCCATCCACTCTGGCCTTCTGCTGTGTCCACTCCGTCCACTCTGCCTCCTGCTGTGTCCACTTTGTCCACTCTGCCTCCTGCTGTGTCCACTATGTCCACTCTGTCCACTCTGCCTCCTGCTGTGTCCACTCTGTCCACTCCGTCCACTCTGCCTCCTGCTGTGTCCACTCTGTCCACTCCGTCCACTCTGTGGCTCCATCTGCTATGTCCACTCCGGCTGATTCACCTCCTTGCAATGGTAATTCTTCCATGCGATAATCCCTGCTGGGACTGAACCAAATAGTTTTTTCTTTCTTTCACTTTTGACTTTTCCTAAGGAAAGCTCAAATCTTAGCAGGGATCAATAAGTCAGATGGGAAGCCTGTTCTGAAATAAGATAAAAGGACACACCCTCCCTGAAACAAAGAGCTTGTATGCCTGAAGTAAGCGCAGTTGAACACATAGTCCAGGAACCTCGGGTCTCCCCAGCAGGCAGAGCCTCCCAGCAGCCACCAAAGGCCCATAGGAATGAAGCCCGCCGAAATTCGATGGCTGGGCTTCTGAGTGTCTTCACTCAGAATAAAAGCGAGCAGAGCAATGTGGGGACCCCATAATAAGTGGGTTCTGAGACATGGTTTGTGCAGGCCTATTCAATATAATTTCCCAATGGAGCCTGTGGTATTGTACGTGCAGCCAAGGCCAGCCTCTGAGTAAAAAGAAGGAAGCTGAACACACGGGCTTGAGTTTTCCCAAATTATAAAATAATCATAGGGCCAGAAAGATGGCTCAGGCGGGAGAGCCCTTGACTTTCAAGCACGAGGACATGGGATGAAGACCCAGAGACCATGGGAAAAAAGCCAGTGTGCTTGTCACCCGATGATCCCTCGGGCCTGCTGACCAGCCACACTGTCGTAATTGATGAGCTAGTGAGAGACCCTGCCTGAAAAACAAGATGGACGGCTCTTGTTGAGTGACAGTTGACACTGGCCTCTGCCCAGTTTGCAGACATGTTCACATAGGCAAACAGACATACACATGTGTGCACGCAAAGACTGCATGTGTGTCTTAAATATACTTCTCTCTGTCTATATTGTCTGTGTGTTAAGAGACAGGGCTAATTATGGGATCGTGCTTTGCTTGCTTGAATGTATCATCCTGCCTCAGCCACCTGAGTGCCGTGCCTGGCTCTCACCGGGGACACATCAAAGAAGTAGGTCTCCTTTATTGGGGAGAACGTGAGTCTACACACAGAAAAATCCAGGGTTTGCTTTTCATTCTGAGAACCAGTTCTCCTGGGTCGACGTTAAAGCCCACACCGCCCATTGCCCCTTCGAACTCCAGGCTGCGATAGTGTGTTCAGTCAGATCTATGGGGGACTGGCGGCTGTAGTTCCTGCCTGAGTTACTTAGAGTGCTGTTCACGGTTGCAATATTTCCTCTCCTGGTGGATGGAGGAGCTACCGGGATCTGGAGATGATTTAGTGCCTTCTTCCTATCTCTGTTCACATTTCAAAACTTACCTAGCATGTGAGAGATTGTCTTCGGTACAGTTTGGTTCGTGTGGAATCTGCCAGGTCTCAGAGCCTGGTATCGTGGCAGTTACAGTAAGGCTTTAATAGCCCGCCAAAGTCAGGCTTTCTTCAGGTTGTAACCTGAGCTGTTCTTAGACCTTATTAAGAAAAGGATGCATGGGGCACTTGTTTATTATATTTTTATTCTAAAGTCACTTGTGTTCCAGCTTTTCATAAGACATTCTCTGTATGTTTATTCTGGAATATTCTGGTCCCACAGATAGCTTTCTGTTAAAAAAAACAAAACAAAACAAAAAGCGAAACGAAACTGGACTGCTGTTTAATGAATATGCCTGTTTTCTTTGTGAGGTGTGAAATGCTCATAGTAGCTTTTCATAGTGGGTTTTCATGACGTCATGGGGAAATGTCTCCACCAGCTCATTTATGGCGGAGGGGACTGTCAGAGTCTCCTTGGTCAAATGTTTGTGGGTTGAAAAGGTTTATGGATCAGCTGTAAATATTTTCTCTGGCTTTATGAGATCTCTCATAAACAGGGTGTGTGTTTACCTATTGCTCACTGGACGTGCCTTTAGAACATCGACTGTCTGGGACACAGGCGCGGGGAGGGGCTGCGTGTGGCAGATTTTAACAGGCTGTGTTATGACTGAACCTAAGTTTTGTATATGTCTTTATTGTTCCAACAGCAAGGCTATTGTTATTGTCCAATGCTGGACATACAATATTTGTGTTTTGGGTCTGACACATCATTTATTTTTCTGTAGTGTTTTTGTTTGTCAGAACGACTGCATTCTGTCTGCTAGCTTCTGTGTGTCTCAGATGTTCCAAGTCCTATATCTTACTTGCTTAGGTTGGGGCTTGGGACCTAGAAACTTTTTTGAGAGGCATGGATGTGTTCTCTTGGGTGTTTGTGTTCTCTTAAGTGTCTTTATTGGTATATACTCCAGAGGCAGTTTAAGGAACTTAGATGGCAATATTTAAGGTTATTACCTCCCAAGAGCCTCTTTAACTGGGCCTGGTGGTGCAGGAATATGCCATTTCAGCTTCTTGGGATGCTGAGGCAGGAGGATTGCAAATTTAAGGCCTGGTGTGGGCTGCAGGGTGAGTAGTGAGAACTTGTTTTAAAAAGTAATATTAGCATTTTCTGATTAAAAAAAAGTAAGATTAGCATTTTCTCTTTATAAAATAAAGTACCATTTTCTATTAATTTCCTGGACTATGTAGAATATAACAAGACAATACCTTTTCTTTCTGATAACTGAAAACATTGTTAGTAGAAAAAAAGGCAGCATAACCTCTAAAGAAAACCTTTCTTTCCACAAACCTCCTGGTCCTAATCCTTCTGGGTCACCTGAGTGCATATAGCACTTCAGGGAGGACCACACGCCCGAGACAGCACTTTCTCTTTACCAGTGGAATCGGGTGTGAGTTGTGAAAGATGTGTGGTCGAAGGTCAGCATCTTTTGAGCATTTTTGTAAGACAAGAGAAGCGGACATTTGGAGCACTCCCTTTAGGTCCCCGCACCAGCACTGCATTTTTTTACGGTAGCCTCGCGGATGGGCGGAATCATGCCAGCTGCACAGTGGTGACTCTTTCTTGTTGTTGCCGATGGAAAGGTTTGGATTTGGTTCACAGTGTGACTCACCTTGAGGCGACTGGTCACATTGTACCCTCAATCAGGAAGAAAGGAGAGATAAATGCTGGTCCTTGGCTCACTTCCTCCTTTTTATCCAGGCCAAGGCTCCAGTTCATAAAAGGTGCCAACCACATATAGGGTGAGGTGTCCCCCTTCCGGTAACCCGATCTGGGAACTCCTTCATTGGCACCCAGAGCTTTGTCTCCTGGGCGATTCCGGATACAGTCCAAGCAAACCGTGACATTATCATAGACTGCTTAACCCTAACCATTTGAAGTTATAATGTGACATTTATGCTTTCTTTATCTTACAGTGTATTATTTGATGCTTCTCAGTTATTTAATGTTTTGGCAATTTCTTTTCAGATTCCAGGCGAGTAGCACTATGTAGCTTTAGAACACTTACGACCCTGACTCTCTCTGTCTCTGTCTCTTTTGTATATGAATGTACTTTAAGAAGACAGAAAACAACTCTCAGGAGTCTGTTTTTTCTTTTCTTCAAGTGGATTCCAGGGGTTGAACTTTGGCCTCCATCTTTAGCAGCAAGCCTCTTTGCCTTCTAAGCCATTTTGTCTTGAAGGCCATTGTACGCTATGCCCTTCCCCTTGTGGGTTGAGAAACCCATATTCTATTGACTTCTGTTGGCGTGACACACCCTCTTGTTGAGGGCTTGGTGTGAGAACTCTTATATTGCAGGATATGGGGTTCTTTGGGAGGTAAGCATGTTACCACAGATGACATGGGGTCTGTCAGGCACCTGGTCTGTTCTGTTGGTAACTTGCTTGGTGGCATTAGGATGCTCAGGTACTTTGCATATGTACTTTTTGTTAATGTGTGTGTGTGTGTGTGTGTGTGTATCTGCTTCTTATCACGTGCACAGGAGCGTTTGCGGAGTTCAGAGAGGGCAGTGGGTCCCCTGAAGCTGGAATTGCAGGTGTTTGTGAGCTGCCCGATGTGGGTGCTTAGGAACTGGACTCAGCACCTCCTCAAGAGCAGCAGACTCTCTTAACCACTGAGCCCTCTTCCCAGCCCACTTTATTTCTCTTAAGATGTTACTGAAGCCACAGTTTTTATAAAACTCCGTTATTTTCCAGTCTCTAGCCTTGGTGGGTAGGTAGTTTTGTGCTTGTGTCTATCTTGGCACACACTTTGTGTTTGAAGTGTCTCTTTCCATTTCTTCCAGCCTTTCCAAACTGTTCTGTCTACCATGGCTAGTGTTAGGCTAATCTGTGTTAGCTTTAAGACAACTCTTACCCATTTGACTTGAAAGCACAAATGTTGCTTTTAATTTTGACAAGGTATCAAAGTGTTGTCTCTTCTGGTCTCTCCGTCTCTGTTCCTGTCTCTTTGTATTTCTGTCTCCTTCTCTATCTCTGAGTCTTTCTGTAAGTCTGACATCAATGCTGGCAATCACTATGCATTTGTCTTTACTTACTTGCTTAGGCAGACCTTTTCATTGACTGGAGCTCACTGATTTAGCTAGCCTGGATGGATAGTGAGCCCCAGGGAGCCTCCTGTCTCTGTCTCCCTTTGATTACATTTATGTGAGTGTTAGCCAGCATGGCTTTTCTATGAAGTTTCTGGATATCTGAACTCAGGTCTCATCTTTGGACAGCCAGCAGTGTACCAAAGGAGCCACCTCCCCAGCTCCCCTTTCCCTCCTTAAACTCAGCATTTCTCCAGCAGCAAACTGAGTTCTTTAGAGAGTTCAGCCACTTCCTTTAATGGCAGTTAATCAGTCTGTGTCTCCCAGGCATGCTTTGCCCTGGTTTTGACATTCTTGCTTTGTTTTGTTTCTACAGAGGAAGGTTCTGGCCTGGAGGAAAACGGCTTCAGCTGGGGAGACTATCTGGAAGAAACAGGCACCAGGGCGGCGCCACACTCATCCTTCCGGCATGTATGTTCAGCACTGCATGCCCTTCCGGTCTGTGGGAGGGAAGGTGAAGGATCTGTTGGGTGATTCAGGAGCCAGTCAGAAGAGAAGAATGAAGAGGAAAGGCAGATAAGATTTTACTGGAGGAAGGCGATATGGGCTAGCTGCACACAGAACAGGCCGCAGCTGGATTCTTAGAAGCCAGCGAGTTAGGCAAGAGGTTACATTCATGTCTTCTTAGTAGGTGTAGTGACTGTGCATTTTTTTAATAATGAGGTGGCATTTGGGGCTGGGACTTAGCTCAGCTGACAGAGTGCTTCCCGACTAGCATGAAACCCTGGGTTTGATCCCAGCACAGGATGTTGTGGTGCATATGTGTAATTCCAGCCCTGGGTAGGTGGCGGCAGGAGGATTAGAGTTCCATCTCAGGCTATATAGGCATCTCGAGGCGAGCCTGAGCTACTTGAGATTCTTTTTTATTTTTTTAAATATTTATTTATTTATTTATTTATTACATATGTAATATTCTGTTTGTGTGTATGCCTGCAGGCCAGCAGAGGGCACCAGACCCCATTACAGATGGTTGTGAGCCACCATGGGGTTGCTGGGAATTGAACTCAGGACCTTTGGAAGAGCATTGCCATGCTCTTAACCTCTGAGACATCTCTCCAGCCCGAGATTCTTTTTTTAAAGTGGATATTTTAGTTCTGAAAAGCCACACTGGAGTTTTCGAGGCTTTGGAGGAACGATAAATCGGGTGGGAGGAATCACGATAGATATTCTGAAAATGTCTCACAAAGGTCATTCTCCTTAATAATATCTGTTTGTATAATTTGGCTAGCATGTCCACCGGCAGACGAACAGCAGGAAATAGGAACACGAGTTCTTGGCAGATTATTCTTAGGTGCGAGCTCTTGTTTCTATAGCTCTAACATGGAGAAGATGATGTTCTCCAAATCCAAGCTCTTATGCATGGCAATTGTTTCAACAAATTTTTTTTTTTTTTGGTTTTTCGAGACAGGGTTTGGAAGACAGGTGTGGCTTTGGAGCCTGTCCTGGAACTTGCTCTGTAGACCAGGCTGGTCTCGAACTCACTGAGATCCGCCTGCCTCTGCCTCCCGAGTGCTGGGATTAAAGGCGTGCGCCACCACCGCCCGGCTTGTTTCAACAGATTAAATTTTACTTTGGAGAGACCTGCTTTCTTGTCACGTGACCTCGGCAGCAGCTCCACCTTCTTAAGCTTCTTTTTTGGCTCCTTAGCTGAAATAAGAGAGCCACACCAAGTTCTTCTCAGAAATGAATTGTTCTTTTTTATTAAATTTGTAAGATTGCACCCCTCTTTTCTTCCCTGTGCTCCTCAAGCTATGGTTTAGTGTGATCATGGTTGTAGCCATGTAGTGACGCCAAGGGCTACTTTTTCAAGCACAGCCGAAGCAATGCCCTTCTGGCTTATACTGTTAGGATCATGACCCCCCACCCCCCACCCCCAGAAGCCAGGCCGACAAGATACTGCAATGGCCTGATGATTTCCTTAAGGCAATTTGGGAAAGAAAGATGAGTGGTCGACAACTTCCCCCCTTTTTATCTGCACGGTGAAGTCATGTCTTCAGGAATGAGTCACCGCCAGTCTCTTGACTCATCACTTCTCTCGTGTGCCTTTCAGTTAAGGTAGATGCCACCCAATGGTGAAGGCCTTGATGAACACAGGCTCATTCTTCAGGATGCCTGTATTCCTGAAGGCTGATGCAGGCATCTACCCTTCCAGGTGTAGACGGTCCTGTGGGCGAGACTGAGAGGAAAGGTAGCCTCAGTCTCACAGATCACAGTTCATGGTTCCATTGTTTTCTTGGCTGGGGAATGCTAAGACCTCCAGGCTGCAAAGATTTCTTTTATTTTTGTTTTTCATCCCAGTGGTGGCTCCTGGAACACAGAAAAATTGAATTACTTGTAGCTGTGATTGAGATATGTTGCTCATTGAACTCAGGATCTTGGGAGCCTTTGTTAAAAAACACTAGCCTTCACTTTTTTTTTTTTTTTTTGGTTTTTCGAGACAGGGTTTCTCT
>NC_022018.1:27560484-27561507 GCF_000317375.1 Microtus ochrogaster
TTCCTTTTTCTTTTCCCCTCATCCCCCCCTCTTTCTTTTTCAATGGTATAGTTCTGGGGCTCAGACTCAGAACTTCTGCATGCTGGGCAAGCATCCTGCCAACTGAGCAACATTTTCATTCCCCTTGGTGTTTTTGAGACGGAGTCTATTTGTGTAACCAGTTTTTACACAATTTAGGGTATTTGTGCCTTGGCCTCTAGACAGTTGGAATGATGGGTGTGTACCACACCATTCCTGGCTCATTCACTTTTTGTAATATTGGTTTCATACTGAAATGACCAACTGTTGAATTTAATGGGCGAAACAAAATTTGTCATGAAAATCCACTTTATCTTTCCTTTGAATGTGGTAGAGGACTTAGCCTTGCATTGGAGGCTCACGTTCCATTTGTCTTAAATGCATGCCTATGTTAGGGCAGCAGAAGTACTGTTTTAAAATGCCATCTGCTTGACGAGTTCTTAAAATCCTTTGAGGCGCATGGCTAGTGTGATTATGGTTTTCTTGTGTTTCTGATATCTCAAGGTGGAGATCAGCATTCAGAGTAACTTCCAGCCGGGAATGAAGTTGGAGGTGGCCAATAAGAACAATCCAGACACTTACTGGGTGGCCACGATCATCACCACCTGTGGACAGCTGCTGCTTCTGCGTTACTGTGGTTATGGGGAAGACCGAAGGGCTGACTTCTGGTGTGATGTGATTATAGCAGATCTACACCCTGTGGGGTGGTGCACACAGAACAACAAGGTGTTGATGCCCCCGGATGGTGAGCTCACATATCGAAGGCTTTGATCAAAGAGGTTGCTCTTCATGATTCCTGTCCTTGCTGAAGGGACAGAGAGAATCATCTAGAAAATTGTGAATCTGCTCATTATTATCTAATGGATGCTGTTGGGTGGGTGGTGTGGATACTGTCGGATAGGTGGTGGTTTACTATTTTGTGGATGCTGTGGGGTGGGTGGTGGTTTACTATCTTGTGGATGCTGTGGGGTGGGTGGTGGTTTACTATCTTGTGGATGCTGTGGG
>NC_022018.1:27561607-27582017 GCF_000317375.1 Microtus ochrogaster
GGGGGTTTACTATCTTGTGGATGCTGTGGGGTGGGTGGTGGTTTACTATCTTGTGGATGCTGTGGGGTGGGTGGTGGTTTACTATCTTGTGGATGCTGTGGGGTGGGTGGTGGTTTACTATCTTGTGGATGTTGTGGGGTAGGTGGTGGTTTACTATCTTGTGGATGTTGTGGGGTAGGTGGTGGTTTACTATCTTGTGGATGCTGTGGGGTAGATGGCGGTGGGACTTTGTTTACTAGAAATGGTATTGATCTTCAATAAGTTGGATCATATAGGAAGAAAAAGGTTCAAGACCAATTCTCAGGTTATCTTTGGATGGTAGTAGATAAAGTTAAGCTGGATGTGTGTTTGTGTGTGTGTGTGTGTGTGTGTGTGTGAGAGAGAGAGAGAGAGAGAGAGAGAGAGAGAGAGAGAGAGAGAGAGAGAGCGCTACTCTTTGGGGATTAGATGTCTTGCTTTTGAACAAACTTTTTTTTTTTGTTAAAAATTAACTTATTTTGAACTATGTGTATATGTGAGTGTCTCTGTGCAGCTGAGTGCACATGATTTTAGGAGCCCAGAAGAGGGCAATGGATCCCCTGGAGCTGGAGTTGCAGGTGATTGGGTTGTGAGCCACTTGACTTGGGTGCTGGGAACTGAGCTTGGGTTTCTCACTATAGCAGTACATGGTCCAAACCACTGTGCTGCTTCTTCAACCCCCCTATATTGATTTTTTTTTCCCCATAAGTTTGCCTGTTTGCTTTCTTTTCTCTTCCCGTCCCTTGCTTTTGACAAGGTCTTATGTACCCAGACTGATGACCTTGCCTCTGATCTTTCTGCTTTGACTTTCTCAGTGCTAAGATTATAGACATTTTTCACTACTGCCCCACTAACACCATGCTGGGGATTGAACCCAGGGCTTCCTGCATGTCCGGCAAACACTCTACCAACTGAGCCACATCCCTAGCCCTGCACTTAGTTTTTGACCTTTCTTACGGTGGGCAGACTGAGGTTATGGGACAGGAAGAAAGCTAAACTGATGAGAACTGAGATCACTCAAAGCAGTGGTATGGGCTCATATAGACACAAGATCAGTTTAGTCCCTGCAAGACAATGGTTCCCCGTTGGGGCAGGTTTTCTCCCCGGAGACATCTGGCAATGTCTGGAAGTACTCTTTTGGCCCTGATGGAAGGAGATGCCACCAACATCTAGTGAGACCAAACCAGACCCTGCGCCTCCTCCAATGCACGGGACATCTTCACAATTAAATATTATCAGGTTCAACCTCCCTGAAGTGCTGAAGTTGAGGGCTCCTGCTGGGGAGCAAGGCATTGAAGAAGCTCCTATGTGTCTGTGAGAGCTGAGTTCAATCAAGTATTTGACTCTGATCTCTGTTGTATTGTGTGGTTATAACATCAGTGGTACCCAAGGGCTTTGATGCTGTGTCCCAAGGGTATTTCAAGGTCTTTGTACCCAGATGGCTGCCCTTCCTTTGGAGCAATCTCTTTCCCTCTCCTTCTCCATCTTTCTTCCCCTCCCTCTCTCCCATCTCTTTTTCCCTTCTCCCTGTCCTTTTCCTTCTCTCTGCCCCTCACTTTTCTTCTTCTCTTCTATCTCCTGTATCCTTTGCTCCCCACCCCAACCTCCGGTATGATTTTTTTCTGATATGGAAGAATGATCGGTGGCTTTTATTTCATCCCTTTGTTATGCATAATTGATGGCTTGCTTAAGAGGGGTCATCCAATTGGCTGAGGCTTAAGAGTTGCTTTTCTGTGACATTTGTCGGGGTTGAATCCATTGCCTTGACCTCAGCTGACATCATGACCCCTTATTGTCTCGGAAGAAAGAGAGAGGGCATCCTTTTGGATCTTTGTGTCTGTTCTGTCCTGTGCCTGGAACTACTTGCCTCCTTTCTCCTCTTTTCCCACTGGTCCCTGAGGTCAGAACTGATCTGTGCTCACAAACACGTCTGTTGGGACCTTGGTGTCGCTCACATCTCAATTATGTGTGTGTGTTTAATGTAACTTAATTGATTAATTAATGATGCAAGGACTTTGAGAATATTAAGCAAATGCTCTACTACTGAGCTGTGCCCTGGCCCTGTATAATTATAAAACATAATTCATGTATTGTAAACATCTGTCTAAGTTCAGTGATTTTTTTTTTTTTTTTTTACTATATTCACAAGATTCTTCAAGTAGTGTTACTATCAAGGCCTTGGATGTTTTTTTTTTATCTCTCTAAAGTTATTCTTCATTCTCATCTACTATCAATCTACTTTTTTAAAAATATAAAACAAATCACATTTTAAAATTTTATTTGTATGTGTGTATTTGTATGAGTGTATGCAAGTGCACACACATGTATATGTGCAGAGATCAGAGGACAACATACAGAAGTCAGTTCTCCCTACGTGGCTGGCAGGTTTGGTAGCAGGCCGCTTTGTCCACTGGAGCATTTTGCTTCCTCTCCCCAGCCTGGTGGTTGCACTTTACAATAGCTGCTTTGTGACCCCATTTCCAGAGCTCTGGCGTTCCAATGTTAGCGCTCTAAGAGCTCCTGGGTTCACTTGGGACAGTCCCTGCTGCTGCTGTCCCCGGGGAGACAAGGCACAGTTGATTCATCAGATCCCCTCTCTTACTTGGAAGAAAAGTATGGCAGTTGTCAAAGTCTCAGAGACACCATCAAATTTGTATCCGGCAGACTCTGTGCTATTAGCCAAGACAGAGATGCCTTTAAAATGACAAGATGAAAATGAAAAATGGAGAAAAACTTAGAAAAAGGGAGACCATTAATTTGATGGAAAGATGAGAAATCTTTTCAAACAACAGCGAGCTATGTTAGCTTGAGGATTTCTTCAGTGCTGTCTTATAAAGAACTTAAAAAAATTTACTATGTAATCAATATGACCTGGGAATCTTTAGTTTGGAGAACAAAGTCAGGAAATAGCAGGTTCATGGGGCAAGAGGTTTTATTGATTTCTGTGGGGGAGGAGTAATTATTGCTTCATAACCAGAGGCCGCGGTTTTTCTACAGGGACTGGGGGAATCTGTGTTTATTGTATGGTTTTCCTTAGTGAGTTAATACTATAAATGCTGCAACTGTGCCGGGGTGATCTTTATCTTTGTTGTAGTTGAATTTAAAGGGCATTGCAAAATATGAAATAGCAGTCCAGGACCCTAATGTTTCTGAGAGGCTCCATGGTGATGTGGAGCTTGTATGTGCACATGAGGGGTGTGTGTGTGTGTGTGCGCGCGCGTGTGCGCGCGCGCGTGCGTGCGTGTGAGTGTGTGTGTGCGTGCGTGTGTGGTGTGTGTGTGCGTGTTGTGTGTGTGTTGTGTGTGGTGTGAGTGTGTGTGCGTGTGTGTGTGAGTGTGTGTGCGTGTGTGTGTGAGTGTGTGTGTTGTGTGTGTGAGTGTGTGTATGTGTGTGTGTTGTGTGCGTGTGTGTGTCTCTGTGTGTGTGTGTGTGTGTGTGTGTGTGTGTGTGTGTGTGTGAGTGGACTAGAGGACAAGCTTGGCCGTCTTGCCTCAGGCCTATCCACTGTGTTGTTTTTTATTAGACAGGGTCTCTAGTTGGCCTTGTCCTCTTTGATTAGGCTAGGCTGGTCCAGGGAGCCCAGGGGAACTGCTTTCCCCAATATTGGGATGACAACCCCATGCTGCCAGGCCTGGGTTCTGGAGATCTGGTTTATTTGTTGAGCTTGCAAAGCAAGAACTTTACTGATAGCTATCACTTCAGCCCAACTAAGGTACCAGGAATAAAAGTGAAGAAGGGGCGTTGCAGTGGACTAGAAGATCTGAGCTCTTAGGAGAATCCACCACTAACTTGGCCCTGAGTCCCTTCAGCCCTTTCCAGCAGTCTATATTTGAAGTGAGGGTTTCTGTATTGTAATCTCAGGGAGCTATCTGGTCCCTTCCTGCATTTGTGATTCCAGCTAAAGGAGGAAAGTGTGACTGCTTACTTTTCTCTTTTATGAATGCAGTATGGAGTTTGTTTTAGGATTAGGATCCATGCATGTCGACTTCGGAATCTATGAAAAGCATAGGAAAAAAATGCCTGTGTCTCTGTTGGACGATGGTTTTATTTCCGTTGCTGTGAAGAGATCTCCTAGCAGAAGCCACGTGGAGAAGAGAGGGTTGATTTGGTTCACAATTCCAGGGTGCAATCTGTTGCGGATGGCGAAGTCAACGCAGGGACTGAAAACGTCACACCCAGTCGAGAGCAGTGAGAGAATTAACGCTTCTTCGCCTGCTCCCAATACCTGTACACAGTCCAGGGTCCATCAAGTGAGACGAAGCCACTCACATTCAGCGTGGCTTTTCCTACCTCAGTTAGCACCAGGATTAGTCGCCACAGACATGTCTGCAGACCAACCTGATCTAGACAATTCCTCAATCGACTCTCACCTTAGGTGATTTGAGATGGGGCATGTTAACAATTAAAAACTAACAACCATGCATGCCTAGGATAGAATATGCTTGAGACTGCCTGGGTAGAGTGTCCTTTGATCAATAATTAGGGAGTTTAGTTCCCCTTTTCAGTCTAGAGAACTAAGAGTTTCTAGTTCTGCAGTGAGTGATCGGGAACCAATGACAGCTTGGAGTACATGGGCTTTTGCCTACCGTTTCGTGGGAGGAGAAAAAGGAGGTCCCTCCTCAGGCTGAAGTTACAGGGTTCAAGGTCTTTTCATTATCTAAAGTTGTCTCTGCATCAATAAGAGAGCAACTCGATTGATTCATTGTTTGATGCAAGGTATTTATGGGGTGCTAGCGACTGAACCCAGGGCTTTGTGCTAAGCAAACACTATACCAACCGAGCTGCATTCCTGAATCCAGATTTTATTATTTTAGATGCCAGTTTTATGGGGCCCAAAGACTGTGTTTTCCTGCTGCACTCTTTTAGCTTGAGCTTTGAATGGATGTAGGACTTCATAAATATGTTAAATGTTAGGAGGGAAAATCAGCAGGGCAGCATTCCCAGTTCATGTCATTCTGATGTGGTTCCCATCAGCAGTCAGAGGACTCCATTAACAAGGACATGCTCAAAGACAACTGGGTTCAGTGGCCAATTGGCCGTTGACAGTGCAGTTAGCGCTCCTGCCCTGGGGCTAACCAGCGCTAATCTTTCATATTAAAAGTATTAAGAGACGTACTACATTAAAGCCTCACTAAGTGCAGCGAGGGATTAGAGCGCCTATTAGCAGAGCAAAATGGAAAGCGCTTTGGCTTAGTAAATCAATAAGGCTTGATTTATTCATAAGTGTGCACTACGCTCGCAAAGGGCAGCTGCCAAATAATTATTGTTTATGGTGATAATGTACGGAAATCATTTAATCCAATGACTGTTTTCATTGTTATGTATTCAGACGTAGCAACATTACCTCTTAATGTCAGGGGCCCAGGAGCGTTGGTGCGCTGATGCTCTGAATGGTTCCCATTGACTTCTTTGAAGGATGCTCCTGTGTGAGATTGCAGGTGAATATTTGTGGAGATGCAGGACAATAAAAGCCCTCGGCTTCTAAACAGGAAAGTATTTATGTGTGCTTTCGGCGGCTGCAATAATCGTGTTGGAATTACAGGGCCTTAGGAGTCCTGTCACTAATTTTTATTTTCGCCGTTATTAAAACTTCTGTAATTTGAATTGCAAACACCTGCAGGTGCTCCAGAATGACTGTATATACCATTTCAAAGTGGGATCACCCTTACCAGAGTTAGTATATATATATATATATATATCTTATTTGAATAAAGGAATGTTTATTCATGAAGTGTGAGGAGAAAGTGCGAATTGGCCTTATGTTTTGGGGGTAGATCTGCCAAGTTCTCTGGCGCGGTGAGCACTCTATTTGGTTGTAAAGGAAGAGTTGCTGCTGGGCGGGACACAGCCCTAAAATGTCCTAACACAGAACTCGCTTGTCCACAACCATTAGTTAACCATGACTGTGGGAAAGAGAATTTGATGTTTTATAAGACTATTCACTTTTAGTTTATTCTTTTTCTATTTGTGTGTGTGTGTGTGTGTGTGCGTGCGCTCATGCGTGCCTATGTGTATTTGTATATGTGGTGTGCACACATGTGAACGGATGTGTGTGCGTGTTTGTGCCTGGGCAGGTGAAGAAGACCTGAAGGTGATACTGGGAATCATCCTCTATTTCTTTTGTCTACCTTATCCAATGACGTAGGCTCCCTCACTCAGACCCAGAACTTTCTAATATGGCTACCCTCCGGGGATTCTCTGCATTCTGAGGATGGAGTGAACAGGCCAGGCTGCCGTGGCTACCTGATATTTACATAGATTCTGGAGATCCGAGCTCTAGGAAGCATTTAACCACCGATCCATCTCCCATGCAAGAGAATATTCATTTAAAAATTTCAAGATTTAAAAGGACATTTTAGTAATGTTAGTGGTACTTAAACACATTTATTCCTTTGAAAAATCTTGTTTATTAACAAAAATTACTGTTGATTGTAACCTTAAGCCCACAATCCTCTTGCATCAGCCTCCTGAATGATAGAATTACAGACTTTTCCTACCGTGCCCGGCTAGGTTAGTCTCTTCTTTGATTGAACATTTGGAGTTGAGGGAAGCAGGGAGACTTATTAACTATTAAATAATTTGATGTACAGAGTATGAAGCAATATTGGTACAAGAAAAGATAGAATATATTTGATAAATATGACAGTAAATAAATAAATCATAGTTGTTATTTTTTTTTTTTTAAAAATCCTTTGGTCAAAAGTCACTTTTCTTATTTTTCAAAGTAGAGTCTTGGGCTCTAGCCTTGGCTTGCCTGGACCTCACTATGTAGATCACATTGGCCTTGAACTTGTGGTGATCTTCCGGCCTCAGGTGTGTGCCGACATGCCTGGCTCCAAAGCCAGCTTTTCAAAATGGAGCGTGAGAGAAGGACATGCTGGCAGGAAGCAAGGTAATTCTTCTATGTGTGCACCCAGTAAATCTTTTAAAATAACTCACATGGGTGTAAAGCCTTTTTGAGCAGGTGCAGAGCCTGTGTAGACATGCACCATAGCTGTGTAGACACGTGCCACAGTGTAGATTAGACTGGAGTTGGCTTGTGAACAATCATGAGCATATATGTATGTGAGTCTGTGTGTGTGTGTTTATATGTTTTGATTTAAACAATGAATCATTTTCAAATAACATCATTAAAAGCTTAAATCTTTGGGCTCTGACAAAAATAGGCATATAGACACAGTTGAATCTACATTCTACAGGGCAGCAAGCACCTACAGCAGCCACCTCTTTAGATGATCATTTGTTCCCTGGATCTTTTTATTCTGGCGTGTCTTATATGTTTATTCTTTGTGCCTGAGCATCAGACATGGAGACAAGAGGTTGCAGATGTCTTTGTACAATCTCTATGCATGTGACCGCAGGCCTGTCAATCCATGAGGAGCAAACTGTTAGATCAGCAATCTCAAGCTTTCTCCAGGTTCAGAAATGTCCTGCTTAACCTGGCATGGTGGCACACACCTATAATCCCAACACTTGGGAAGGTGGTGGAGGCAGGAAGATCAGGTGTTCAGAGCCAGCCTTGGTTACATGGCCAATCTGAGGTCAACCTGGGCTACATGAGACCTTGTCTTAAAATAAAAATAAAAGTCTCAGCTATAAGACTTCAAAGAAGTGTGGCTAATGAGATCTATGAAAGGGCTCCAACACAAACCAAAGCCAGAGTTGTGCTTTAGCTTTTGGGAGGGAAAACAATGGAGACCAGAGGAGTGGAGGCAGTTTTGATGGTTCCTATGTAAAGCAGAAACGTTTATGAGTAAGTAATGAATACATTCTGTTCCCTGTGGATTTCAAATCTGCAGATTCAACACAGATCAAAAATATTAAAACATAGTCTGAGCGGGTACAGACTTTTGTATTCTCTAAACAGTACACAATAGCATCTATTTACATTGTCTCTGTATTGCATTAGGGGTTAAGGTAATCTAGAGATGCCTACAAAGCACATGTCTAGCTCTGTATGAAACTTCACATAAGAATGGAACATCCATGAATTCAGAGTCCCAGATTCCATCCCCTTTGTGTACCATGGGACAGCTGTACTTTTTCTATACAGTTCATCATGTCTAAATCTAATGATTCTCTCAACTCAGCCTTCTGGGTGCTGGGATTATAGGCATGGGTCTCTATGCCCAGCTAATCTTTTCTCTTGTGAATACCTGTTTGGTGTTTGTATTGACTCTTGACAGTTACTGTGTACTAGTCTCCCTTTATCATTGTCTTGCACAGTGAAAAATCAATCTGGAATTTTATGTTTGTAGCATAGTGCTCCAATTAAAAACAAAAAAAAATATATACACACTATATATATATATATATATATATATGTGTGTGTGTGTGTGTGTGTGCGCGCACTTGTGTGTGCTTGTATATGTGTATAGGCATATCCACATTTGTATGTCATATCCATATTTGTATGTCAGTGTGGAAGACATAAGTCAACCTTAAGTGTCATTTTTCAGCCAAGAGCCACCTTGGTTTTTGAGAGAGGGTCTCTCATTCACCTGAGGCTGGTTGATTTTGTCTAGGCTGGCTGGTCAGTGGCGTGCCTGTCCTGGCGCCCTAGTGTTGGGATGATATATATTTAATGTGGGTTTGGAGGCAATGAACTCAGGCCAGTGCATGTACAATAGATTTTCGGTTGAGCTTAGCTATTGCTTCAGCTTTCTGAAGCAGACTATTTCTTACTGTGTGCCTATCTTTTGTAGTTCCAAATGTTTAACCCTATCCTTAGAAAAGCCATGTAAGTTGGCTGGTGGCATTTTCATTTCACATTTGAAGAGAATGTGGCGGATCCTAAATCAGGTGACGTGTATAGATTTAAGCCAAGGGTGACTATTCCCAGTCTTGAAATCGATGATTGTGAAAAGGTCCGAGCATGGTGGTGTCAGCCATCGTTTGGTTTCTGGTAGAATTCAGTGAGAAGCTTTTGTATGAGAATGGGCGAGCTTGGAATATTGCTAACACTCGCGGAGACAAGCCATCGGTCTCTTCTTGTGATCTTTGAGAGCAGAGTGGGAAGCTGCTTGCCCGGAGTGTTTCTCATCTTGTCTTTTCTGGCGGCAAATAAACGGAAGAGCTGTGGTCTGGAACTTCTTTGGCGAACAGTAATCATGAAATTATGTAAAGTTATGTAAATTGGATCAGATGCTATTTGGGTTTTCCCTTGTTGCGTGAAAACTGTTAAGCGCAAAGCCAGGAGCAGATTTTCTTTTCTCGCGAGTCATAAGTGCACTTATTTTCTCCAGCTTCTCCACTGAGCGACATATGTAATATAAAGCGAGCCTGCTTGTGGCTGTGTGTGGACTAGTAGCGTGAGTTCATCCGGTGTGTTTCTTTGGCCTTTGGACACTCCTTTCTCCAGTTACTTCCTCTTTTATCTCCTTCATTGCCAGAGCCCTGGTCTCATTTGGCCAATGCCTCCTGTTGCCCCTCCTCTTCCCTCATCCAGAGATTCTGTCCCTATCCTGCTCAGACGACACGGCCTAATGTGCACAGGGGGCTCAGCTCCCCTCTGGCCCACTTCCTGTTCCGGGTGGACCTTCTAATGCCCCACATGTGCCTGAGGTTCATTCTTTGGGGAAGTCTCCTGGCACCTGCAACAGACAAATCCTCTGAACCCAGCTTGTTTGCTGAAACATTTGATGGTTTTGCCCTGACTCCCCTACATCATCCTCTTTTGTTTCCACTCTGAGCCCCTAGTCTCCAGCACTGCCCACTGCTCTCTGTCGTGTTGCTGGTCTTTCGGTTAATCCGTTGGACTGGTGAGCTGCTGCCAGTGGGGTTTGGCGTTTCGGCCTTAAAAGCATACACCTCCTATTGTTTTTATTAAAGCTCCCTTGTAAATTGATATTCTGGGCCATGTCTCCATGGCCACAGCCTATTCTATGGTGATTCCTCCACTTCAGGGCTGTGCCTCTATTCTATGGTCAGATCTCCAGTCACAACAGCGCCTTCATTCCAGACTGTCTGCAGCTCTGTCCCGTCCCTCCGTTCTGCACACCTTCCAGAAGAGAGTTTGCCTTCTCATCTTAGCTGTAAGGGAAGGCTCAGTTTGCACATATCTTCTGAGCCTGGCATTATCTTAAGGCTCACTGAATATAACTTCCTATTCAAAGACTTGAGCACCAAGATGATGTGATTCAGAGATGGATTTAATATTAATTGGAATTCTCCATAGGGAAAGGAGTGATAGGATGCAAATATATATGCACATATGTACAAATGCACACACATGCATATATACACACACAGTCCATCCATCTCTACCTACATATATTCATGTATGCATACACACACGCACACATATATGTATATACACATACACACACACATATATATTGGATTGGCTTCTGCTATTATGGTGAGTCTGAGATCAGATAGAAAGGACTGGAACATAAGACTCAGGCAAGGAGACTTTTAAAATTACAGTGTGAGCCCAAGAAGCTGTCTCCTGTACAAGCAAGCAGAGATGTTCTTGCTGGTGAAGCCCTAAGGCCTTTGCTGGGAAATTCCTTCTTGCTAAGATAAATTGTGCCCTTTGTTCCGCTCATGCCTTCAACTGATTCGGTGAGGCTCGCCCATGTGAGGGAGGCAGTGGGCTTTATTCAGAGCGCTGAGTCCTGGGACTGTGAATTGTGATGTTAATATCATCAGAGTGAAGGAAGAAAATCAGTGGCCAAATTATTTCTCCAAGAGCTCATAACTATGATGGTATTTGTTCATGGAAAGTATCACTTTGCAGTAGCACTGACTTAGAGAAATACACCTTCCTTGTTTTTGCTCCTATTTATGATCGCAGCTATCCTTCCTAGTCAGTAGCATTGGCAAGAGTTGTATATATTAGCTGGTGAATATTTCATCATATTGAACAAAACTGGATTTTCTGCTTATATCATACTAATTCATGTTACTGTCACATGTCTCGATGTCACTCCAGAAAGGATGTGGGTGGAAGACAATTTTGATTTTTTTTTCATGTTGGCAGTGGATAGACATGAATTCATTGATAGAATTGCAAAGCTTTATTTTTTTATGAGCACATTTAATCAAAATAAGTTGTGAAAAAAATCTAGACGAATTATTTAACTTTGTTTACCTGTCTTAGATTTTGGATATCCATAGTAAAAATGAAAATTTACATATTTTAGTAGGTAGATGTAAATGGTAAGCTAATAGATATTCTGTGTAGTAGTGTTCAGAAGGAAAATGGACCGAAAGAATCTATTTTCTGGGATATAGCTCAGTTGGTAAAGTGCGTGGCAAGAATTCATGAGGATCTGGATTTGAATCACATAAAATTAGGCATAATGGCATATGTTTGTACTCCTAGCACTCAGGATGCAGAAGCAGGAGGACCAGAAATCCAAGGTCATCCATGGCTGCATAAGATCCCCTCCCTACATGCATCTATATAGATACTACTTTAAAGTTTAGTTTCTTTAGTTTGTAGCTTTTGATGAAAAATATTAAGATGATAAAGATTTCTGTGGATACAACATGTTGTGCCAAAGTCTTGATTTTTCTTAACTTGACAACAGTTTTGCTGAAATGAAGGCAAAACAAAGTCAATATATTTTTTAGAATAAAGATACAATTGCCTGTGGGTTAGATAATCCTTATTTTGTTTCTCATCTAAATGTTGTTGGCCTATTAGTACACTATCCAGACTCTGCTCATAATTACATTCAGTGATCTTTGGCATTTTGCCAACTTTGTGTGTCATAGGTACGATAGCTTGTGTTCGTTCTCTCTCTCTCTCTCTCTCTTTCTCTCTCTCTCTCTCTCTCTCTCTCTCTCTCTCTCTCCTCCCTCTCCCTCTCCCTCTCCCTCTCCCTCTCCTTTTCTCTTCCCCTCACTCTCTCCCCTTCCTTTATAGCCGTGGTGTTATGTGTATGTGTGCTATGTGTAATGTGTATATGGGGATGCATGTCCCTCCCCCTGCCGTTCCCCCACTCAGTTGCTAGTAGGAAAACTGGAGCTGACACAGAGAGACATTGCAGCAATGGATAGTAAGTCTCGTGACTACCAGCAGCTGCTTCGGGGTCCCTTTAGTGCTGGGATCATGTACATGCTAAGCATGTGCTCTATCACAGGGTGATGCCCTCCTGTTGATTCTCAGACAACATTGCTGTTGCCATGGAAATGGAAGCAGAAACATTTTTTTCTACCAGTCTGTGGGTAGCTGTCTATTGAGGGCTTGCGCTTTCTGTTCTTGTTGAGACCATGTGATACAGTGATTATTAAGCTTACTAAGATTACTAATTATTAATTGAAACCCAAATGTAATACAATCAACTTTAAGCCAATCCCACCCCTTCTTTACAATGGCTAATCCCCTGGGATAGCATTCTCATATACTTTTAAATTTTAATTCAATTTAATTTTAATTTATTAAGCTCTATTTTCAGTGTCAGCATGCGGAATAAGGAGTAGGATTATGGCGTTTTTACAGTACTTTGTTCATGGTGATGGGTGTAATTAATGATGTGTAAACTTCATATTCATTTTCATAGTCGCGGAAGCTGAATTCTCACCACCAGTGAGTAAGGGTTCCTCTTTCCCTCACATGGTCTCCGGCTTTCATTCGTTTGCTAGAGGCCAAGACTGGGATGAGATGAAGCAGTTTGAATGTGCATTCCTCTGATGCCTAACCATCTAGTTTAACATTGACGACCACTGTAAATACTTTACAGCTTTTAGGGTAATGTAGAGTGGAAAGATCTAGCGTCAGCATGATTTTCTTCTTCAGTGTCAAAGGCCTTTACCTCAGTCTTTCCTTAAAATGCTGTGACAGGGACATGTGACCCGCAAGAGCCTACATTCTGGCAGGGTCCACCTATACAGCTGTAAAGGTACCCCTGTCCTTAGCACCCTCATCCTCCCAACCCCCGCTTCTTGTGCTGTCCTATTAGCTCAAAATTCTTCTTTCAGCTCTAGCCACTGTCCAGAGTACTGACAAAAAAGTTGTTCTTTTCCTGTTACCTGAGAATTTGGGTTATAGAACCTTCAAAAACAGTTAGTTTTGCTTTCTGTTAAAGTTGTTTATAGATACAAGTCCTCATTCATTTGATTGTACGGATAATGACTTTTGCACATTTAGTAATCAGAAGTACCTCCGTCTGGATTCCCATTAACACTTGAATGTATGAATTTGGATGAGGTGTCTCATTTCTAAACTGTCCGACCCTCAATCTCTCGGGTATAGATTGCGGCTGAAGATTGGGGCCTGTTGATCATTTTGTATATTAAATCTGATTTGCATAGATTCCCCAGGGTGGTGCTAAGACTGTAGGAGACAATAAGAAATTTGTATTTTCCCATTCATCATCCTTTTGCTTGAGGTGGTGTTTTATTCACTTTTTAATTTCTTAGAAAACCCTGCAGAGTAAATGCCCAAGAGTTTTTATGCAGATAAGGGATAAAGTGTGTGAGCAAAACCAACAAAAAATGCAATGCTACCTAATACTGGTGTTTATGTGTAGTGTATTGGAGAGCTCTGTTGTGTGTGGACATGCATTGTGTGAGGATGTACATGTGTACAGAGGAGACCAGAAGACTCATTCCTCAGGAGCTGTCAACCTTATTTTTAGACAGGGTCTCTTTATGGACTGGAGCTTGCCCATTAGACCAGTAGCCAAGGAAATCTATTTTGTGTCCCTCCCTCTGTTAGGGTTCCACCACTCCTGGGTATTTTATGTGGGTTCTGGGAATGCTTGCAAGGAACTGAGCCCCCCCCCCCCCGAGATCTCTCTGTAATCTTACTGTGCTCGTATATGTATATAATAGCAATTGTATTTGGTTCTAAGACCCGGTTCATATTGGCATTTGCATATGAGAAGCTGGGAGAACTAACAGGTCATGCTTGTATCAGAAATAAATGACAACCGTCAGCCTGATTGAGAAGGTGAGGTAAGCTGGGATAACTGGATGCTACGTGCAAGTACAATAAATGCTTCTTGCCATAGGAACAGATAGCCCACCTATAGATCTGGAAGCTGTGGGCTAATTACAGACCCGAGAGTCAGCCATGACATAGCGAAGCAGAAGAATTGAATTTTATAACTCAGTCTTCAGGAAAGTTCTCGGATTTCTAGCTACCAAGGAGGAAGAAGTAGGAAGCCTCAGCAATGCTGATCTCAGGAGTGGGAGGGTCTGGTGTAGAGAAAAAGAGGGGTCTTAGAAAATATCTCTCTTTGAAAGACAAATGCTTGGGAGTTCACATGCGTGATAGAACTTTTCTCAGGTACTAGGACAATCACAGTCTTTATTCTGACTCTTTAAATATGGTAAAACCCCAAGGCCAACATCATGAGTGTGCTGCTATTGACCTGGCACATGTGTGTTTAGTTAAACACTGTATACTTTGATATATACTGAACTGTGGTGATGATCACCTGGGAAGTTGTTTAGCAGGCAAGGGGCAAATGTAAGGGAGCTGTTATGGTTTTTAAGTGAGGCTTACCTGCAAGGGTAGCGTCAGGTGGATGTTGCCTACAGATGGAGAATCCATGGTCCATCCGTGTTTTAGTCCAAGGCTTTGGATTGACCAGAACAAACAAGACCCTCATCAGCATAACACTTGTATTCTAAGTTGCCATTGCATAGTGGTGAGCAAATTCATGACAGAAACAATGTAAACAAGATTATTATTAAAGATTATTTTAGCTCACAGTAACAGATGGTTCATGCCACTCAGAGTAGTTGGGTAGCACACCATGTGAGAGGATCGTGTGATGGTGGAAATCTACGGCAGCCAGGAAGCATAGTGCAAGACAGAAGGGATTAAGGATAATATGGCCCCGAGAATCTATCCTCAGTGACTTACTTTCTCTAGGGAGGCCCCACTTCCTGAAGTGTGTTTTCACAGGATCCTCAACCAGCTGGACCAAGTGTATTCAAAACATGACCATGTCCTGCGGAGCACATGTTCTATTTAAACTGTTGCAGGCCCCCTTGGAAGAATCTTGAGCCAGAAGAGTGTTCTAGGCTAGGAGACCTGGGGGGGGGGGGAATCAAGGCATCTCCTAGCCTCCCTGAGTAGGTAGAAGTGGATGGGGAGGGTAGGCGTGAACGTTGAGTCTGGGAGGGTAGGCATGAAGTACCCGTGACTACCTGAACGAAACATGCTTGGGAGAACAGGTGTGTCTTGGCTCTGATGGCTTATTTCAGCTTAGGACCCACTTGTGAAAGAGAGCCTTCTTGTCTCTTTGAGAAATTAGTGGACATAGGGTTTCCTAGAACTTGGGTGATGGTAGCTTTTGTCCTGAAGATACAGTCCCTAAGCATTAAGTGTTCTAGCTAGGTGATGGGTGAAGATTGGTGAAGACAGCTAAAGGACTCTGGAGGGTAAAAGGATCCCAGCACCATGATGCTATGCTGGTATGTGCTTTAGTCTCCTTCAAGTGCAAAGCAGTAGCTCCAAGAGCCAGAACCAAGGCAGTTTTGGGATTGAACGCTGAGGGCTGCTGGATTAAAATAGCTAGTCGAGGGACTGAGGGACAGTTCCAAACGTTTGGAAATTGAGCTGGTGCAGTTTTCAGTGACTTAGATGGTTTTTGTTTTCATGTATATGATCTCTGGGGCTAAGAAAGGGGCCTGGGATTCTCTTTGCTGTGATTTCATTTGTAGGATATTAAAATTGCACTTGAGATTTCAGAATCATGGCAGAATGGGGACCAGAGAGGAGACAGGTGGTCCCCATAGGTGATGTTGCCCAGTCTCATCCTTACCCTGATGAGAAAAGTCTGCTATTCCTACACTTCTGAACTTACAGGCTTCGAGGAGCTTGGTGTGTTCTTGCATGCCTGTAATTCAAGAGGTGTGGCAGGATTGTGAGTTCAAGGCCATTTTCGGTCACATAGTGAGCTCATCTTTTAAAGAGAAAGAGATAAAGCTAAATGTTAGTAAACCGTGTCTGTTGTCCTGTGTTATTGCTACTCTGAGTGTACAATGAAGGCTATAGCATTGATTAACTTGTGATCTAATTGCTGTAGGAGGTGATTGTCTCCTTAGACAATTAAGAATGATAATCAAGTGCTGCCTTTGCAGGCTTCAGCTATCATGCCTGGCTTAAATATGGTATCGAGGACGGGGCCCAGAACTTCACGCATTCTAGGCAAGTACTCCAGCAGCTGAGCATTACCCCAGCCTCGATCAAATTATTTCTTACAGTATTTTCTCAAGGACGTAACACTGAGGGATCGAAGCGAACGTTATACGGCCTACAGTATAGGTGTACAGTTAAGTGTTAGATAGAAAATTGGGTTAGAAGTCAAAATTTAGACTTTAGTTTTGAAACAAGGAAGAAGAACAGAATCTGGATATGAAGACTGCAGGATTACTATTTCAGAGCCTTTTCCCTTGCCTGCAACATGCTAGGACCCGAGTGTCATGCTAAGTCCTTGGAAATCTTAAGTGTTTTTTCATTTTGGGATAATCTCGGTGTTGGAAGAATCAGAATCGCATTCCTATGTGTATTCCTGTGCAGAAGCAGATGAAGGGTTGGTGGCTAATCTTGGTTGTTGCTGTGACATTTCTGGGAAGAAGGAGCCCCGGAACTGCCTCCCTTACACTGGCCTATGAGCATTTCTATGTGGCATTTTCTTGGCTGTTAATTGTTATAGGCACGCCCAGCCCACTGTGGGTGGTACCCTCCCTAGGCAGGAGTGCCTGGGCTCAGATTCCTCCATGTTCTCTGCTTCAGTTCCTGCACCTGGATTCTGGTCTTGAGTTCTGACCTTGGTTTCTAGCACCTGGATTCTTGACTTCTGATCTTGGTTTCTAAAGCCTTTCTTCCCCTAAATTGCTCTTGGCCAGGATTTTTATCAGAGTAACAGAGACAGAAGCTAGGACAAAGGGTGAGTTCCATTTAAGTCAAAGCTGATACTATCAGATTGCTTGAATTTTCTGAGGGCCAGGGGAGAGGGAAAGCAGATGACTTACTGCAGGGCATTTGACTCTGAATACATCCTGACCCCGAGGGGGAAGTCACCTGGCCTCTTGGGCAAGAAGTAGGGTTCTTAGCAATTTCTGTTCTCTCAGGGTCTCCTGGAACCTTCTTCATCAAGCCCTTAACTTATTTTGTAGGTTTCTTTTTTTCTATTGATTTCCAAAGACTACATCACAACCTTCTTTGACCATAGTTACCCAACCATAGCTCACAAAATGTTAATTCTGAGAACTGGGATATTTGTTCATGCCAGAGCTCTTGCCTAGCAGGGGTGAAGGAAGTTCAGCCCCACCCCCACCCCATTACTGCCAGAACAATTTGACTATAAATTATAGATAAATGGGAATTTCTGTGATCCTTCTTCTTGGGTAGCCTACCTGTGTGCACAGCTCTAAACCATACCATGTACAAAAACCTAGTTGAACATTAGGAAGACAAGACGACAAGCCAAGTGCCTTCTTTCTCTGAAGCAGCTCACTGTATACCCAAACAAGACGAGGAATTCAACCAAGAAGGCATGAAAGGTTTCTTGACTAGTTTATACCAATGAAAACCGACTGTAGCTTCCTTCAAAAGTGTATGAATAATTGTGTCTGGCACGTGATCTTTGGATTGGCGGATGAGAGTAGCAATAAAGACGAACAGTTTCTTGCCTCATTCTAAACTTGAACTCTCAGAGACTCTTACGTACCGACCCACTCAGATACTCAGCTTCCGCAGGACCTGTCAGTGTAGACATTGCCATCAGTGTTGCTGGAGTTTCTGCTCTCTCCACTCTAGTGTGCCGCTGAGTCAGAATATCAGCTTAGCCCAGCTATGTGACTGTTGGTGCTTTTGCGTCCTTTTTTATTCTTCTGATGGATTTTGACATATACTTCTATTTCCTCCTTGCTCCCCTTCACAGAGATATTAATGGAATTTTTAGAAGATGGTATAATGGTTTAATAAAATTAATGGCTTAGTGAAATTGTTTTTTTTTTAATTTATTCCCATAATGGCTTAAGTTTTGGTTCATTTAAGCAGTTATTTTATGTTTGGTAAAACAAAAGCAACAAAAATATTAGTGATTATATTTTCAAAAATGAAACTGAATAAATGAAGGTTTCTTGGTAACTACAAGAGTTGTTCCTATATGACTCAGTGTTGTGGTTTCTCAGTCTCATTCACTTCTCAATGGTTTCCCTTCCCCTGCAATCTGTGAGTTAAACTAACTCAGGCAAGCACATGCGTACATGCCTCACTTGCTGCAGTAGCTTATATGTAAACTAACTTGTGTAATACCTACCAGTTTGCTTGCCATACAAACATTGTGGTTCTCTGGATTGATATCCATTTTTTATTATTATTGAGGCTTGCATTTGAAGATCTTGGGGTACTCACTGCAAACACATAACAAATTATTTTAATGAGACAGTGAACTGTCTTCAATTCTCAACTCTCTCTTGGCATGTTCTGTTAAGTTGCATGCAACACAGTTTCTTACTGTGATTTATAGTTTTTCCTTTTTCATAATGAATGGCAGAATGGCTCTCTAATTCTGCTTTGAAAGCTTTTTTTTTATTATGGGAAATTTAAGCATATCCAGTCACGGGCAAAACCTCATATGTTCATTCTTCAACATTAACCAGGATCAGTTCAAAGCCAATCTTTTGTTTCATCAATACGCCACCCACTTTCCCTGGCTTTTACTGCTTAAGAGCAAATTCTAGGCATCGTATCAGTTCATCTGTACATATTTTAGCATGTGTCTCTAATAGATAATTCTGCACATGTGTGCCTAGAATCATTGAGAAGTCATGGCAATTTAAAGGGAGGCTTTTCATTTATTTTCTAGATGGTTTTTAGGAAGTGGAGCCAAACGTTGATTTAAAAAACACTCCCCTAGTGGAAGTTAAATGCCTCTTCCGAAATCTGTGGAATGAGTAAAACTTAAAATTAAATCAACACCTCTTCTCAGTGAACTGTACCAAAAATTAAAGCCAGAAGAAGGGTGTTTTTTTTTTCTAGATTTAAAAATGCTGATAGTTTGCATATTTCTTTCTCTGGTGGATCTGAAAAAAATGCTTAATTTTACTTAAATTTAAATGTAGTAGGTTTAGCCCTAGACATGGAATCACACATTGTAATCCCATCACTGGGGAGACTGAGGCATGAGGCTTGTGAGTTAATAATGGTCAACCTTGACTACAGACTTATATCTAAAATATAAAATGATAATAACGAAGCAGTAAATTAGTAAATAAATTCAGTAACTTTAGGTTCATAAGCAGTGTTGGCCTTGTGTCCCTGATGAACTGGTTACTTCCCCATTTTTGATTTGTGTATGTTCAAACAAAAAGCCACCTAATTTTTGGCATGCATGATTTGAGGTTAGTTAGGAGACTGAGGAATTTAAATCATTGTACTGAGTAAATTGATTGCCTGCTGTGATTTTTTTTCCTCATGTTTGTGACCAGGGCTTATTCTGGTTTGTAGATTGAAAAGGGAGCTAGTTCAAGAAGACATATAGTCTATCAGAGCAAGGAAGGTGTGACTGAAGGGGCATGGGGTAGCCAGCCCCATTGCCTCTGCAGTCAATAAACAGAGGCACATAATAAGGGAGACCTGGTTTTTAAACCTCAAGGCCCACCCCCGTTGACTGACTTACTCTACCTCCCCAAAGTTCCAGAACCTTCTAAAACGTCTCCACTAGCCAGGGACCATGCGATGAAACACAGGACCCTGTGGAGGATGTTGCACTTTCAAAACTGCAGCATGTGCTAAAAAGCCAAGGTTGCTTGTTCTAACTCCTTCCCTTAGAGAAATCCTGTGGAGTAGGAGACTAGGGGCTGTTTGGCCATCAGCATTACAGACGTGAGTTGATTCTGTATCACAGAAGTGTGGGCATCTCAGCTTGGTTGTAGAACATGGTCCTAATAGTGGTAATGTTGCTTCTCAGCTAGAGTGAACTTTTAAATCATCAGGCCTGTCTCCAGTGCAAGCATGCCTTTAGATTCTTTGCGCACTGGAGGATCCCTGTAATTCTGTCCCTAATACTTTTCTTGGTAATTGTCTCCCTTTCTATGTTGACAGTCTGGGCACACACCAATAAGCATGTTTGCACACCCTTAACTACACACACACACACACACACACACACACACACACACACACACACACACGATGTTCTCCACGGGGATCCTTCTGCTACCAAAAAGGATAGAGTAGAAGTGGGTGGTGGGTGGATTCAGCTGTCACCCCAAATCCATGCACATGGGGAATGTCGTCTGTTCTCCTATTCCCGTCTGGGAAAATACCGGGGTTTCACAAGCTAAAACAACTTTTCTACTCAGAAATTTGATAGTTATAAGATGAAGTATTAGATTTAGGGACATAATTGGGTTTGTGTCCTTCCTTCCTTCCTTCCTTCCTTCCTTCCTTCCTTCCTTCCTTCCTTCCTTCCTT
>NC_022018.1:27582117-27605275 GCF_000317375.1 Microtus ochrogaster
CTTCCTTCCTTCCTTCCTTCCTTCCTTCCTTCCTTCCTTCCTTCCCTCCCTTTTCTTTTTGAGTCAGGGTTTCTCTATGTAACAGGCCTAGCTGTCTTGGAACTCGCTCTTGTAGACCAGGCTGGCTTCGAACTCACAGAGATATGCTTGCCTCTGCCTTCTGAGCGCTGGGATTAAAGGCGTGTGATACTACTGCCTGGCTTTTCTTTATTATTGTACTGATCAGCTTCCACCTCAGTTTCTCTTTCAAATTTATAGTGAGAATTATTTTTCTATTAGAGGTTATGCATTAGTATTGATAATTAATTGCATGTGTTGCAGAAAGATTTATTACATAGTGCTGTCAATGGAATTTTTATTTCTGTACAACATCATGCTTTATAATATAGAGTTGGTAGGCCGAGTGATTGTATTAGAAGACGACGATGTGGGAGAGGAGAGAGGGAACACGAAGTGCATTAGAACCTTGCAGAGGGTTTCCTGCTTAGGTTCCTGGTGATTTGGGGCTAGCACAGTATCCCCTAGAATCACTTAGGTGTGCCCTTCTGACTGACCCTGTGTGGAGGTCACATGGCTAACACATTTCAAAGGCAGGTAGCCTATGTCTGCACGGTCAGTGGATGCTGCTTTCCTCAGTTTTCCTTCTTCCATATGCAACGAAAATTAATGAATCGACATTTGGTTTTCATGTTTATTCCTTCTAGGGCTTGAAAACGTATTTCTAAATCTACGAAAGATTAAAGAGTATTTTTTGTTTAAGCTCAGTTGAAACTTATTTTACGTGTATGAGCGTTTGTCTCCTCTCTGTATGCACACCACATGCTACTCAGTGCTGGAGGAGGCCAGGAGTGCTGCAGGAGGCAGGAGGCTCTGGGACTGAGTCCAGAGTGTTGTGAGCCATCATGTGGTGCTGAGCGGCATGTCCTCAAGCCATCTCTCTACCCCGAATATGAAAGACTTGAAGTGCAGTTCATGCCTCTGCAAAGTCCGTTCACTGTTTGCAACGTAGCATTTCTATCTAGAACACTCCTTGTTCAGTCAATAAGAATTCGGAAGGGGTTGGATCCCATGTGAGCCAGAATGTGAAAACTTTTAGAAGTGCCGAGCCCTCCCCAGTGCTTTAACATTCCACATCCTCTGAGAGGCTAAGGCTGTCAGATTCCCCAGAAAATCCCACTGAGGTTTGGGTTGGGCTTGCGTAAAAATCTAGGAACTGAAATATTGATGAAATTGAACTTAGTATCCTTTTTTAGGAAAGATGTCTTTTATTTTAGAGCCTGAGTCTCAATGTTGAAAGGGCTCCAGAGAAGCCCTGAAGCCTGACCTCAGATCACAGCAGTGTCTTGAAGTAGAATAGATAGAGCCACAAAAGCCTGGAGATAGGATCTTGCAATTCTTTTAAGAAACGTGCAAATGTGTGTTAAAGGTTTAAAAGGAAGAGTGGCAAGTCCTAAAGGCCAGTTTATTTAGCAATTTTCCAAGTGTTTTCACTGCATACCCCCTAATCTATTCCAGATGGTTTTACTCCAAATCACTCTTCTGGTGCTTAGAAACGTTTTACTCAAATGTTGCTTGCCTTCACCTTTTAAAGGGTAGATAGTCATTTTCATTTCAAAAAGGAGGCTCCCTTCTTCCCTCCAAGAAAGATTGTTAATTTCTTTTATATTGAGAGTAATTCCGCAATAAAATCTGTCATATTGTTAATTAAAGCTCACATCCTAGGTCCCAGGAGAGCAGGTCTTGTGCTCTTTGGCATAGAAATGTTGCTTAGGGTGGTATATTTAGTTCTCTTCACCGGTCCAGCAGGGAGAGGAACTAGGTGCTTGGCAGGTCTACTTTGCTTCCAAGGGAATAGCTGACTGGTAATTCCATCATTGGCATTGGTGATGGTTGATCTTTACTGTCACTTTGAGGGGGTTTTCCTAAGAGTCACAGCTCTGGTATTGTATGTGAAGGTTAACTGATGAGAAAAGAGCCAATCCTAAATGTGAGTGGCACCCTGCCCTGGGAAGGGGCCCCAGACTGAAGAAGGGAAAAGGCGAAAACCATGGAGCACCAGCATTTGGCTTTGTTTCCTGACTGTGGATTCAGTATGATCGCCAGCCTCTCACTCTTGGCTCTAAGCCTTTTGGGACGTGACAGACTGTACCTTCTAATTGTGAGCCAAAGCAAACCCTCCTTTCCTTCAATTGCTTCATCACTCTGTCACAGCAGCAAGAAAAGCAATGCTGCACATATAGAATTAGCGATGTAAATATCTCAGTGAAAAATGCTGATTGGAATTTGCCTGGATACGTTCTGTGAGATCCAGGGGACCCACACATTGAATCAGTGCTTCAGCAAAGCAAGGCATGCTTTCTCTGCTTTGCTCTCTCTGAACAGAAGGGGTAGTATTACCGAATGCCTTGAAATGGTACTAATGACTTCTTTGTGACTGTTGATCTTATATCCTATAGTGACTTGTACCTTTTTTTTTTTTAAAAAAAAATATCTGTTTATTATGTGTGTATGCCTGCAGGCCAGCAGAGGGCACCAGACCCCATTACAGATGGTTGTGAGCTACCATGTGGTTGCTGGGAATTGAACTTAGGATCTTTGGAAGAGCAGGCAATGCTCTTAACCCCTGAGCCATCTCTCCAGCCCCCTACATGTACCTTTGATAAGAAAATACATGAGTAAGTCTCACTGCGGGGGGGGGGGGGACGGACAAATAGTCCAGGCAAAAAGGTTTCCAAAAGATACGCTTCTCCTGTGGCTTGAAGTTCCACTCTGGTTTTCTCCGGGTGTATGTTTGAGACGGAGAACAAGGGTCTGCACCTCTGGTTCACCAGCTTGTTTCGTTCATACCATGAGCCCAGACACTGGAGAATAGCTCATAAAAGGATGCGAAGTTCTTTGAGGAAGCACCGGATAAAAGCGAGTCATTAATTAACTTTTAAGAGTCGGCAGCTGCACACTCAGGCATCTAGTTTGATAGGAAAGGAAAACAAATTCCTTGGTCTTAAATTGCCTTGTGTGTATGACAGCATATTGAAGTAATGGGAGCCGTTTGTCTTGCCCCGTTGGGCTTGTCAAGCTGTCTCTCTGCGTGTGTGTATACTGCTTGCTATTATGTGTATGTGTGTCTACATGTGTGTCCAGTGCACAGGCACACGTGGGCATGTGCATATGGATCCAGAGGTTAACATCAGGTTCCTTTTCCCACTGCTCTCTGTATTGTATATTTAGGCAGAGTTACTCACTAAACTTGGAGCTTGCTCATTCTGGCTAGGGTAGCTCGCCAGTTTGCCTTTGAGATCTCTGGGAGTGTTGGGTTTACAGGTGAGTCACCATACCTACCCAGTTTCTATGTGGGTGTTGGGGACCTGACTTCTGGTCCTCACTCATTGGTGGCAAATTCTTTATCTACTGAACCTACCTTCACAGCCCTTCTCTGTCTCCTTCCCCTCCCTCCTCTCTCTGCCAGTATAATCCCTATGCTTTATGTACTATAAAAAGATATAACAATAATGATAAGACAAACAAAACATGAGGTTATCACAAGCAGATAGCCACGACTTCACGATTGCTTAAGATACCCAGATACAAAACTGCCTTCCTAGAAAATGTTTGCTTTCCCAAAGGTTTATGTCAAATAAAGAAGACATCCCCAGGTGTGTCTCCTAGATGGTTCTAAATCCAGTTAGGTCAACAATGAACATTAGCCATCACATGGTCCAACATGGCTTCTTAAGAGAACTCCCAGAGAATCCCTAATCTCTAGGCACAGAATTTAGTAAAAACAGTCATGAACATCGTGACAGGAGTCCCCTGTGATCACAGACCTGCCAATGATGGGATCTTCTTCTGCCACCAAACAGAATTTCGTAGGCAGACCTGCACATAGCACAGTCAACAGACATGTTGAAATAATTGATATCTTCTCAGTGCTCCTGGTAATTGTGGGGAAGCTTTGTTCTTGGGGTGATTCCTGCCCCTGTGACATGCTCCCATCTTCAGTTGCGTCTTCTGCTTGTGGTTAGGATGCTAACATCATGCAGTGTTCTTGGAGCTCCTTGTCAATTCTTCAAGAATTTACAAAAAAAAAAAATTCAAGTATATTTTTCATCCAAAGAACTACTTCAACCCTCTCCCTTGTTCTTACCAGGTGTTTACATGTGTGTCCTTGCTAACTGAACAGAAATTGAAGCCCGCTAATGTCATTTTACACGTTAAATAATACGAATTTCCATGGAGATCTGACTCTGAACTTTTACCCTCTCTCTGCTGAGAGGGTCAAGAAGCCATGCAATTATGATGTTGTTGACATATACATTTTGATATATACATATATAATGATGGCCTGCCTAGCTCTACCAATAATCTTTTATGTAAACAGTCTACTCAGGTACTGTGTGGGCGGCTCTATTTTGAGACAGCCTGCACCAAACAAGTCCACTGAGGTCCAGTTATCCAGTGACAGCCCTCCTTGGTCAACTCTGGCCTATGGCTTAGTTCTGGGTTCATTCTGCGGCATGTCTTAGGCAGCCTGGTCCAGTGTTTCATTCTTTCCTATGGCTTTGGGCTTCAGGCTGTGATCAGCTCATCCCTATTTGATGTTTTCCTAGGATCCTTTGGTTGAAGGTTCTGGCCCGCAGGGCTCTGGCTCTGCTTGCCTTTCTTCTGGTCCACTTTTAAGTTATTTCACTGATCCCTTTTCACTGCCCATTCCCAGCCATAAGCATGACTGTTCTCTTTGCCAATCTGAAAAAAATGTAACAGTTCCATTCACTGACTAGAACGCTGTGTAGCCATCAGTTCTGGTGAGGAAGGTCAAGTGTTTGGTCCCCTGTGAAGTGTCTTACCATCTGTTTTTAATGTGTTCCTCTATGCGTGTCTCTTTCTGCTATGCTCAAGTAGGCTAAACTCAATTTCCCATTTCTGGGAAATAGTTCCAGATTTCCTTGTCTGTTCATTGTCCAGATGCATGTTCTACTGTACCTGAATGGTTAATGAGCAGCTGCAGATGTTTCTGCAGGGCTTACTGTTAGGCTTGACACTGTTCTGAAGTCTTCTTTTGTGTATGGGGAGGGTATGAATGTCGGTGGATGTGTGGGTGGATGTGGAGGCCAGGGTCAACCTTGAGTATCATTCCTCAGGAGGAATATCCCTTTTTTTATGAGCCATGGTTTCATGAGTCTGGAGCTCACAGATTCAGCTAGGCTTGCTCAGGCGACTCCCCAGAGATGTACCTGTCTTGTCCCTCTTTCCACGGTTTTAAGATTACAAGGGCAGGCTACTTCCCCTGGCTTTTTCACATAAATTCCGGAGGTCAAACTCAGACCCCCCTGCTTTCAGGACAAGCACTTTAAGACGAAACTCTCTTCCAAGCTGTGGACTGTATTGTTCGCACTGGGCCTATCTGGAGAGGTCTGCTACTCTCCCTGTTTCCAGAAGAGGACCGGGAAAGCCAAGTGCTTCATAAAGGTCACACAGAGAGTAAGTGTGTAGCTTAGATTCAAACTAATTTGAAATTATTTGGCATAAATTCTTGTCAGTGTTCTGACTGGCAAATGAGGTCAGTTAGAATGAAAGCACATAAAGAGATTTGTCTTAACGATCTTATGAATATGGCAGCCACATCAGCTATTCTTGTATCCTTGGGACAGAAAACTTGTCAAAATCAACTTAAGGATTTATTTTGGCTCATAGCTTGAGAAGTTCTAATTCATTATTTCTAAACCTTGTGCCCTTGGTTTATGATGGTAGGACCATGTGGCAGAGTTGTTCAAATTCTGGTGGACCAGGAAACAAAGGAGGGGTTAGAGCCAGGAGCCAGAGGACCCAAAACCTGCCCGTAGTGACATACTGCTTCCAGCTATGGCCCACCTACTACAGAAGGATCCACAGCTTCCTAAGGTACCCCCACTAGCCTGACATGATCATCTTGAGTCCATGCAGTCCAGTTCAGATTCTAACCAAGTTCTAAGGTCTGAAGTTGGCAAGGTGGAGATTCGGAGAGCTGATAGTGGAATTCAAGACAGTCCGACATTGCTGAGAAGCAGAAAAACCGATCGTGCAGTTCCAGGACGAAAGCCAGCAGGCTGTTGACCCAGGAAGACTGGTACTTCGGTTTCTCTGGAAGGCAGAAAAAAGCCATGGTTGTAGATGGAAGGCAGTCACCAGCAGGACGTCTTCACTCAGAGGAGACTCACCTTTTATTTCTTCTCACGGTTACACTGACTGTATGAGCCCCCTCCACTGGCAAAGACAATCTGCCTCATTAGCTCAGCTGGTTCATATCTTAATCTTATCCATATATATCCAGAATAATGTCTGAAGAAAGAGCTAGACACCATAGCCAATTAACAAATGAATAGCTGTCACTTTGGATCTTACCAGCTCTGTGTGTGCGTGTGCGTAAGTGTGTGCCTGTGTGTGCATGTATGTATGCGTGTGCGTGTGTAATCTGATGTTCTGTGTTCTTTGTAGGTAATATGTCCTTGCCTTTTTGAATAGCTGTGCTAGGAAAGGCTATGTAATAATCTCATCGAGTGAGCTTGAGTTCCGAGTCCTAGCAATCTTGCACGCATTTGGAAATAGGACAGATGATGCTTACTTGTTCCTGAGAGGATCTAGGGTTTTGTTTGCAGAGTTGCCTTGGCACTTGTTGCCTTGAGGCTCATTACATGGCTCCGCCGTAACCCATCATGAAGTCACAGACTTGTTGCTGGGAATGTCTTGTGACTTTTTCTGTAAGCGATGAGGGGCAGATTCATCCTTCTGCTACTGAGAAGGTAAAAACTGCTGAAGCCGCCGGGTGTTAACAAGCTGATCCGTGCCACGCCTCTCATTGAGACTCACTCACTTTTTTTCTGGAAAATAAATAGTAGTTTGGAAAACATTCTAAAACTTAACAGTGATTCTATATTAGGCTTTTATTAAATGTTCTGACTTGGATGTTTCAAACTGGATTCATTTCATCGTTGTTTGGCTCAGTTTTCCATTACTTTTGCACGTGTGTGTGTATGTATATTTTTGCAGGTACCCATGAATGTGGAGGTCAGATGTTAACCCCAGATGTTTTCATAAGTTGCTTTGCACATTAATTTTTAAAGCAGTCTCTCTGCCTTAAGCTTTGGCTGGGCTGACTCAACACTGTGCGCCAATGCTCAACCTGCTGTCACCCCTGTATATCCGAGGTCAGCTTAGCATGGGGTACACATGCTGCCCCAGTCAGCTTTTCACATAGTTGCTGCAATCAGAACTCAGGGGCTCAAGTATGTGCAGCAGGCACTCAGCTGATGGAGTATCCTAAGCCCCAACTTTACATTACTAAAAACATCAAAAGGAATAAAAGTGAACATATTATATAAATAAATGTGGCAAAAATGAAAAATAATTTTCCCTGTCTTTCTTCAAACTGAATAGCTGCTGAGATGTGCATTTGAGGGATTTTATCCATTCGGGAACAAAATTCCTCATAGTGTATAGTCTTGTTCTCAGACGTAGGTGGAAGGCTTCACGTTGACTTGTTTTAATCCTGCGACGCAGCCAAATACGAGAACCCCCTCAAATCGCATCAACCTTCTGCTAATTCTTTTGTTCTGTTTTGTGAAATTAAGTGATGCAGTCTAACTACTTTGTAAGTGAAAAACATCTCAGTTTTAGGGCTTTGTGCTTAACCCCAACTTCAGGTTTATAACTTCCTATCCAGGAAGAGTAACAGTGTTTTAATACAGACACCCTTTCTGAAAGCTGCCAAAGAAACAACCATTAAACTGAGGGTGACTGGCCCAGAGCACCTCCACTTAGCTAATCTGATAATTATTGGTGCGTATTTATATAAGGATGTATAACTGAAGCCCCAGAGGTGATTAAAGAGAAGGTTATTTCTGGCCCATTGCCTAGAGTGTGGGATCTAAGGCAAAATTTTTAGGTTTTCCCATTCAATGCTACTTCGCTAACCTCTTTCACATCGGGTTTGAACACCTCTGGACCACTCCACTGTCCTGACTTGTGTCCGGTAAAAAGAAAGAAGATGGCCTCTCAGACTCGCCACGTCCAAAGTCAGTTCTAGGAGTGTGGATGGAGAGTTACAGGAACCCCACCTCAGCCTCCCAGAACCAGACTTACATCACTGCTGCATGTCCCTGCTGTTTGCTTATGTCTTGAAGATATGCTCTGATTTTTGTGAGTAATTTTTTTTTTAAATCATTCTGGGGCACGGAACCGAAAAGATGTTTTCAGCTATTGATTTTTGCAGTGGAAGGAAATAATTTGAATGCGTTACAAATGATTCTTTCAGGCTCTACTATGCCAGCCTTTTTTCCCCGAACTGTCCTTTTGCCGTCGCCCTGAAATAAATCCGCTTTTAAAAAGAGGCATTAAAAAGTGCGGTGACAAGTGTAGTTTCAGCAGATAGATTTAGCTCATGTATTTTATCTGCATAATCTGATTGTAATTTATATATCTTCAGCCCAGATAAAGCAAAGCCGTTTCTTATTACCCAATTCTTTTCATTGTCAACATGATGTGAGCGGGATATTGACTTTAACTGAAGGGCGGTGATTAATAGCAGCTTGCGGGGAGATCATTTATTGCTTTGTGTAGCTGAGTGACTGCTGGCGGAGCTGCTAGTCAATCAAGGCAAACCCAAGTGGGTTAGTTGTTCTCGGGTGACAGTGGCTGATGTGATGGATTTATTAACCATATTCTCGATTAAGGATCTCTTTCCATTCTTATCCAGGCAGGTTGCAAGTGGTCAAATAACGAGTTACCATCAATGGAAGGATCTGCTTGTTTGCAAAGTAGAGTTGGACCAGCTGTATTGTCACAAGAGAAGAGAGTTACAGAGATATAGCCACTGGCACTATTCAACTCACGATTAGTTCTGTCAAGTTAAGAAATGGCAATTGTGTTGCTAGCAGTTTGGATGTTTGCTAAACTAGGAAGAAAAGAGTCATCCTGTGTGGTGATACAGGTCGTGCGATGAAAACTGTTTTCTAATTTATAGTTAAATATTATTTCCCTGACAAAATTTGTAACTAAGGCTGACCTTCTCACTTCTTGACTTGGCTGGCTGTTTTTTTTCCTATGTAGAGGGTATGTGTTTTAGGAACCATATATCGAGTTAGTATTAACTAAGTTTGCTTAGTAAGAGATGATTCTAGGGTGCCAGTTAGATGGCTCAGTGGGCAATGAACTCGCCACACAAGCCTGGCGAGTTCTGTCCTGGTACCCACATATAGGTAGGAGGAGAGAACCAGCTCTACAAAGTTATCCTCCACGTACACATGTGAAGTGTGACACCCCGTTGACCAGCACAAGTCACGCACATGCCCAGCAGTAATAGTAAATACAAAAGGAAACCAATAGAAGATGCTAGGGAAGATTCAATCAGGGAGGAGAGGAGCTCGGCGGACGTTATCAGAATCAGGTGGTGGTGAGTCCCGCGTCATCCTGTCCGTCCATCAGTCTGTTCATTGCTGTTCTTCAGAAGATTAAAGTGGACCGCCTACTTTATTAAAGTGCCCTGAGTACCAGATAGTATGTTTTCCATAGTCTTCTGGGTCTCTCTTTCCCTGGGGATTCTAGGATGGTGCTGATTTTCCCTCGAGCTAGAAGTGCATGTGTATGTACGGTGTTGATGTGTTCTACTGATGGGCCCGGTCCCTCGCACATTCCTTCAAGAGTCAGCTTGTGGCAGTCAGTCTTCAGCGCCTGACCTTTCCCCAGTCCACCTCTTCTTTCCCCATGTGTTCTTTCTGGCCTACGATATGTGATGGTTGGGAAGGCATTTCTTCTGTGTGTGTATGAGGTGTATATGTTTATACACGTATGCACTTGTGAATGCAGATGCAAGCGCACGCTTGAGTGTGTGTGTGTGTGTGTGTGTGTGTGTGTATATTGTGTGGAGACCAGTGATTGATGCCTGATAGCTTTTTCACTTACTCTGCACTTCACCTTGTATTTTGAGACAGGGTCTCTCCCTGAACCTGAAACTCATGGGTTTAGCTAAACTGCCTAGCCTGCAAGCCCCCAGGGATCCTCCATCTAGGTCTCCTCCAGTCTGGGCTTAGAGATAAGTGTTTCGGTGCCAGGCTTTTTAGATGGGTACTGTGACTTAAAATGGGTCTTCATGCTGGTCTGGCAAACCTTTACTAACTGAGCCTTCTCTCCAGCCCTGGAGAGGCATTTCTAAAGCTTTAATAAACTCTTGGCATTTGGCTGGAGAGTGGTGAGACCATTATGTTAATATATATGTTTGAAACTGCTTCCCAAGTGCTCTCGGTCTGAACCATTGGTTTCCAATTGGGGAAGATTTGCCACTTAGTTACCTTTGAAACTACTTGGGGACGAGTTCTGTTGTCACAACAGGGAGACGTATTCCTGGCATTAATGTGAGAGTTTCAGGATACTGCTAAGAATATGTAGCACACGGAGTAGCCTCCTGGCAATAACAAAGAATTATGTGGCCCTAAATGACAGAAGTATTAGAGACACTGGCCTCACTGTAGCGGTGTCTGGGCTTAGATGCTAACAGCTTACAGTTCTTGGACAAGTGGCTACTAGGTTGCACTTAGAATAAATGTCTTCATAGGCACCTATGGTGTTCTTTTATTTTTGTTTTGTCGTTTTAAACCTTCAATTGCCACATCTTCCCTTTGCTGAAGAAATAATAGTTGCAAAGTGATTAGGAAATACGTTCCTCTTCTGTCACTGGGCATACATTGTATGTGACACAGAAGCTGATGAATTGCCTCTTCTAAGGCAGACAAGATGGTTTTGTTCGTTAACTATAAATCTCATCTAGTCTGGTCTTAGTGTTAACGAGAAGAAAACCACCAGTTAATATCTGTTATATTTCATTGCTTAGAACTAATTGCTAGCGGTAAAACTTCCTTTTTACAAACATAATTGATAGAAGAAAGCTTGGGGAATTTGTCCTGGCTCTGATTACAGCTGGCCTTTTCTAGGCAGGCCACATGCAATAATCCACGTGAATTCTGTTGATGTGATTACGCCGGCAGAATTTATAGTCAACGTTCAGAATGACTCAGTGACAGCCCTGGTGTTCTTTTCCATATCCTAGCCCTCTTGTGAGCCTTTCGTGGTGCTATTTCCTGACACACTATTGCAGCATCTCTGCTTTGTTTTAAGGGTCACACAGAGCAAAACCCTAGGGATTTACTCATTGGAAATTTCCTGTTTACTTATTGAGAAAAAATAGAGATGGAGCTCAGGGTTGGAGATATGGCTCAGTTGGTAGAGTGCTTTTCGATGTAGCGTGCATAAGCCTTGAGATCTCCCCTGGGCATTGCATACACCTGCCAGGCAAGAACATACAGGGGATGGTGGCCAGAGAATCAGGAGTCGAAGGCAGTGCTTGACTACATGAAGAATTCAGAGCCAGCCTGGGCTACCTGTAACTCTGTGTCAAAAAAATAATATAAAAAAACACAAAATAAATAGTACAAAAAGCTCATTAAACCCTCAAATATACTCCTCATTATTGCTGATTCATGACTTTGTTCATTTCTGTGACCAAATAAAGCAAGTTGAGAGGAAAGGTTTTTCTTTGCTCATGGTTTGAAGAGGTGCGGTCCAGCATCGTAGGGACAACATGAAGGTGGGGATAGTTTGAAGCTATGCCTACAGGAGCATGGCCTCATTTGCTCATGTTTGCTGGATAAAGAGGCAGAGAGAAGGAGGGGACGCTGATGTTCAGCCCACTTCCACCTTCCCTTCCTCCTTTATTATCTCCAAGTCTCCAGGCTGTGGGATATTGTCACCTAAAAGACTGAAGCCTGATGCCAACTAAGGGGGTGTTGGTGCTTGTCTCCCCACAGCGCTCTCTCTCTCTCTCTCTCTCTCTCTCTCTCTCTCTCTCTCTCTCTCTCTCTCTCACACACACACACACACACACACCACATGCAAATGCATAATACACACTTGTACATACTCTCACACCCACATACAAACATGCACATAAAAACACTACACATGCACACACGCTTGCATGCATGCACGAATACACCCACACAGCCTTATGTTCAATTTTATGGGCTCATGAACTTCATGAAGCCTGTCATGGATGGCAAGTTAATAACATTTACTTTAGACCAGGATGTCATAACCCAGTCAAACAGGCTTTAGAAATGGATTGTCTGGGATTAGAGAATGGGCCTGCCTGTTAGGTATTTGGTTAGGGAGAGTCCTGTAATTTCAAATATGCTAGCTCAGTAACCTGAGGCTAGGGTCATGTGTAAAGGGTGTGTCTCGGTTCCCATGTGTTACTAAGGATGTTCAGGACACAAAAGAGGAGTATCATGGTTAGGTTTGAATTGCTACTCTAGGCAGAGACTGAACAAAGGGATCATGCTGGCTCCTGGTTCAAAGGGAAGCACCAGGAAGATGAAGAGACACAAGGTCTTTCCATGTAGTGCGGAATTTCTAGATATTTTCTGAAGAAAGAACAAAACGTCTACCTATCACTGGTGAAGGGGAAAGTAGATTCACTGTGGGTGATAGGATTTGGCAGCTGGGTTTTGTGGCACAGAGAACTGCGAGTAATTTGGGACCACATCTGCCTGCCTCGGATGGGGTGGAGGCCGTCTTTGGGCAGAAATGAGAGCCTTGTTAAGGATCAGCCAGTAGGGGACAGAGTGTAGGCTAAACGGTGAGGGGTGCGCGTGCGCATGAGTGTGTGTTGCTGAAATGTATGTAAACATTGTTTACCAATATACAAGTGTCCAGATGACCTTTATTCTTGGTTTCCTTTTGTTTTTTGAAGGAAGACCTCATGTTACCCAGGCTGGCCTTCCACTCATAGGTGGATGAAGGCAAACTTGAACCACTGATTCTTATTCATCCTGCCACTGTACCCAGTTTATGTGATGTTAGGAATTGAATCTAGCTCAACCTGCAGGCTAGGCAGTCATTCTACGAAGTGCGCTACATCCTCAGCCTTTCCGTGTGACTTGTAGACCAAGGCCACAGTCTGGGATGTGTTGAATGTGGCTGTAGTCCTCACGCAAATGAACGCACTAGTCATAGCAATCTACTGTTTAACTCCATTTCCTCTTCTTGTTTGAAGCAGCGATTTGACTTTGTTAATTGTCTGGCTTTACTTTGAAACTTAAAAATGTGGCTTTTTAGTTAACTTCCTTTTGAATAATTTCTAAAATTGGCTTATTTCCCTCTCCTTGCTCTTCTGCATTCTCCTGACCATCTACCATCTATCTGCTCTCTCTCTCTCTCTCTCTCTCTCTCTCTCTCTCTCTCTCTCTCATTGAGTACATAAACCCTGCATTCACAAGTGATCACATTTAACATCCCCACAGCTCTACCAGGTTGATAATGTAAATCTAGTTTCATAGGTAAAAAACACACACGTCCAGGCTAGATGGTTAATTTTTTTCCTAATGTCACACAACCAATATGGGATGGAGCTTCCATCCAACTCAGCAGGGCTGTCAAAGACCTACCATTTCCTATATCAAGTGGCTTTCTCAGTGGTCGCAAGTTTGTCTCAAGTTCCTTACGAGTTCTCTTTGCAGGAGTGCCACATGACTGATCTTTCTTCTTTCAGCGAGTACTTTTGTTCTTTGCTGTTTGTCCACTGACCTTTCAGAACAGAGATAGTAAGGCAGGTATTACTCAGAGTTCTCCAGGGAAATAAACAATAGGATGTCTGTAGACTCACCTGCACTTATACACCACATACATACACACACATATACGGTCACTCTTAAGATTATGTAGACTTGGTGGGTCATAAATCTGCTGAAGCAGTCCAGGATGCTGGAGATTTAGGAAACAGTGATAGTTGAAGACCTAAGGGTGTCTGCTGAGGCCCCCAGGAAGAACCCATACCACGCGTGATGTTCCAAGGCTTTAATTCCTTTTGCTCTGAAAGCTCAGTCATTTTCATCTGATGCCTGCATTGAGGTATTGTATATATGTGTGTATGTATTTGTGTGCTCAAGCCAAAACTTCTGTGTGTGTGTGTTTGTCTGTGTATAGACTAAAGGTCTATACATGATATTGCATATTTTCCTCTATCATTTTTTGTTTTGTGTTTTGCAACTTGATTTTTCAGTGAACTTGAAGCTCACCAGAGCACTAGAACGAATGGCCAGCAAGCCCCTATGATCCACTGTCTTTCCTTCTGCCATACTCCCTAATTCCTCAGGTCTAGGGTTACATATGCTCACTGCTACACCCAGTGGTGTGTGTGTGTGTGTGTGTGTGTGTGTGTGTGTGTGTGTGTGTGTGTGTGTGTCGGGGGCTGCTAGGGATCCAAACTCAGACAGCAAATGCTTTATTGTCTAGCCATCTTCCCAGCCCCAGCAATTTATTCATTCACATGATTGGATTGGGCCCACTCACATTAGAGAGGGAAATCTGCTTTAGAAGTTGAGAACACATCTTCACAGAAACACCCAGAATCATATTTGACCATACATCTGGACCCCATGGCGCAGTCAAGTGGACATGCAGGATCAACTATCACAGAGAGTGACTTGAAAACTATTGACAAGAGACAGGCACAGTCCATCAGAACTATACAAAGGGCGGGTAAATGATAATTTTTTGTAAGTCCTCCTCTTTTTAAAACCTATCTTAGGAGAACATTGGAAAGTATTTGAATGGGAGCTCTCTTGCTCCAGCAAAGAAAGCAATCTTCCCAAAAGAAGTGTGTCAAATATGAACAGGAGAAAGAGACCTAGGAGAATAAAATCTTTAACAAGCATGTTCGCATTAAACCTCGAGCCCTGGACTTGTGTGAATGTCCATTTTCATTCAATAGTTTCTCTGCCCTGGGACTGAATGAAAGGCCTATAGGAAATGTTTCCTAGTGGAAAGAGGGAGAAAGCTAACTCTCTGGAAGAGTGTTTAAGCAGTAGCAGGAAGATCAATAAAAAAGGAAGTGTAACGGCTAGAAAAGAGCTGGAGAGAATGGGTCAGGATAAGAGGTGTTCCGTGTTTCGCTGGATGAAAAGGTCTTTGGCCAGTGAACAGCGATCAAGTGTTGAATTTCTTCTAATTGTTTTAGAGGCTGTTTTGACTGCTTGCTTCTTACAGACATGCTGTGGAGAAACGTGGACTATACTCCCTGCGTGCTGTGAACAGCTTGTCTATCTATGCATCTTCTCTTGTGGGTCTTGACCGTTTTTTACTGTTACCAGCCTTATGGGAATGTCAGGGAAAGATGTCCATGGTACCTTGGGTCTGCTCTTTGGAATTCTGTATCATATAGGCTGAAATTAAAATTGTAAGTGATAACTTATGCCATGTAATGTCCGTCAGGAAGAAGTACCGTGCATGGTTAAGGCTTTGCCTGCGCTGCTGAGCTGAGCTGTGTTGACAAAGGTCTGCATAATGGTGTGGTAGCAGTGACAGCAGTCTGGGTTGAGATCTCCTCAGAAGATGACTGGAACAGATATGCTTTGTAAAGCCAACTAAATTGACAGCCCTTCCTGTAATAAACACTAATAACTGTAATGAGTGCCTCCTGCTATGCGCTGTTGTTCCAGGGACTGGGTGTGTAGAACTGTGAACATGAGGGCTGTGGAAGTCCATTGCTTCCTGGAGACTGTACAGATGAACTCAAGTGTTATTATATACTGTAAAGGGTGAGATATGGGGATTGAGGGCGTGAGTGCCATGTTTCATAGATCAGGGAGGACCAGTGAGGAGGAATGACAGGGTGAGGTGCCGAGAGATGGCCAGGAAGCTATATGGTTATTTTCATTGACGTGGAAATGGGTTAGCTGAGCATTAGTAGGATTTATTAAATTGATAAGATCTTAGAGAAATATTAGGGATTCAAACAAAGACAAGGATAATGGAGAGGAACCAAACTCTACAGGAAACTGCCAGGCTTGGACATTTGAACTACAGGGTTCAGGAACTGAATGAACCAGCCCTGTTTCTGGCTGTAAAAGGCTCATGCTAAATACTGCACACCAAGTGTAGAATTGTGTTGATCAAGAAATGAATGTCCAGAATATATGAGGGGTTTCTTTAAGTCAATGTCTCTATGTGTGTATATGATATAAGTTGTCTATATGCATATGGCGGCCTGAGGAAACAATGTTGTGTTTCCTCAATGTCTCTAATATTTTGAGAAAAGTTCTGCTAAAATGGAGCTCACCGATTTGGCCAGGCTGACTGACTGTATTGCCTTTCCAGATTTGAGATTACAGGGGAGTACTAGCATGCTTGTTTGTTTGTTTGCTTTTTTGCCGTTGGTGCTGGGTTCTGAACTTGGGTCTTTATGCTCGCATGGTAAGTACTTTAGCAATGAGTTATCTTTTGAAAAGAAGAATCTCCAGAAAAGCGTACTAGAGATGTAAATAGGGAACTCCCTGAAGGGAACCTGAATTGTCGTAAGATAGTGCTAATAGTGAAATGAAAAAGAGAACTAAAAAGAAAAAAAAAATCATAGTTTCACATCCTTGATGTTGGTGAGCTTGTGAAGTCTGACCCTATAAAATGCTGACAAAGATGGAGAGAGAAGGAGCTTGTATTCTGATGACGAGAGTTTAAATTCTAAGATGACCCGGGAGAGTAGATTGCCGAAATCTGGCAAATCCTTGTTGTTTTGCTCATGGTAATCAGTTCTAAACAAACAGTGTTATTAAAATAAACAGTCCAGCTTCAGACTTTATCTCATTCAGCAGCCTTTGACATCCTTGATTTCTGCTCCCCAAAGTATCTTCACCTCTTAGTAGACTTTTTGGAGACACAGCTGTTGAGCTGGGTTTCCGCTGTGTGCTTGGCTCGGGGGAAATTTCACAGTGGTGAGGCTAGGAAGATGTTTCAGGAAAAGGAGGAAGGCAACAAAGGTCCACAAACCAAGAGTTTACAATGACGAAGAAGGCCCATGGGTCCACATGCCCTTCTCCCACAGAGAGACCCTTGGTCCTGTTGGTGCACTTTGTCAGGAAGATTCTTCCTTGGGCTGGAGAGATGGCTCAGTGGTTAAGAGCATTGCCTGCTCTTCCAAAGGTCCTGAGTTCAATTCCCGGCAACCACATGGTGGCTCACAACCATCTGTAATGAGGTCTGGTGCCCTCTTCTGGCCTGCAGACATACACACAGACAGAATATTGTATACATAACAAATAAATAAATATTAAAAAAAAAAGTTCCAGGACAGGCTCCAAAACCACAGAGAAATCCTGTCTCGAAAAACCAAAAAAAAAAGCCAGGCGATGGTGGCGCACGCCTTTAATCCCAGCACTCGGGAGGCAGAGGCAGGCGGATCTCTGTGAGTTTGAGACCAGCCTGGTCTACAGAGCTAGTTCCAGGACAGGCTCCAAAGCCACAGAGAAACCCTGTCTCGAAAAAAATAAAAAACAAATAAATATTTAAAAAAAGATTTTTATTTGTTTTTAAATACTTATTAATTTAGTTTGTGTGTGTATGTGCATGTGTGCACACGTGTGTGGGGGGTAGGAGCAGGGCTGGAGGTTAGAGGAACCTTGTGGCATAAGTTCTTTTCTATATGAAGAGAACCTTGTGGCTTCTTGGGAGTGAACTTGTCACCAAACTTGGCAGCAAGTATTTCCACCTTCTGAGCCATCCTACCTGCTGGCCAATTTTTCTGTTTTATGCCACTTATTTTTAAAACTCCCAAGTCACCACAGCGACTGCCATAGTGGCTCGGCTCTCAAATGCGGCCTTGTGAAGAGCTACTTTTTAGAACACAATGCGCTTGCTGGTCCCTTTGCGATCATACATGTGTACTCATACTGCTGAAAGAGTCTTGAAGATTTCTTTCAGAACTTTCCCTCCCTTTCAAAACAGTCTCTATGTGAATAGACAGAGTTGTGGTTTGAATGTAAAATGGCCCTGACTGGTTTGTGTGCTTGAACTTGGTCCACAGCTAGAGTGGTGGTTTTGAAGGCTGTGGAATCTTTTAGGAGATGGAGCCTCGCTGAAAGTGGGTCACTAATGTGACCTTAAGGCTCCATAGCCTGGCCTTTTCTAGTTCACAGATACAGTGTGACCAGCTGTCTTACAAATAAATTCTTCTCTCTCTCTCTTTCTCTCTCTCTCTCTCTTTCTCTCTCTCTCTCTCTCTGTGTGTGTGTGTGTGTGTGTGTTAGTAGAAAGTGGACCTAGGGATTTGTGCGTGCTAGCCAAGGCTCTACTATTGACCTATATCCCTAGTCCTCTTTTCAATTTTTAATTTGAGACAGGATCTTGAGAAGTTGCCACAGCTGGCCTTTGATCTCACTCTTGATCTTTGGGATCTACCTGCTTCAGTCTCTCGAGCAGCTGGGATTATAGGCCTGTGGTACCAGACACTGCTAAGAGTATTTGAACCTCTTCACCTGATCAGCCATTGTATGTGGTATACAGTAAAAAAGTTTCAATTCTGCTGAGTCATTTGAAGCTATCCTGTTTGTAACAGCAGTTTTATTGGAACACAATATTAAAGTATCAATGCAGATTCTTCTTCAGAAGTCTTCACGGGAAAGCTTTCTGTAATTCTGATCTTAGTGAGGATAAGCATTCATATTCTTCATCCAGCACCCTCACCTCCTTTGTTTAACTAAGTCAGTATTGAAATTCCTTTTTGACATGTCAAAAGCTGCTGCCGAAGCTGTTATTGCAAAGTTTAGTTTTCTCAGGACCGGAGAGGCTGCTGAGTGTTTAGAGCACGGGCTGCTTTTCCAGAAGACCCAGGTTTAATTATCAGCACGTATATCATGATTCGGAACCTTGAACATATGGTCCATAACTCTAGTCCCAAGAGATTCAATAGCCTCTTCTGGCCTCCATGGGCACCAGGCATACATGTGGTGCCTAGACAAAAGACTTACACATAAAATCCAGGTCTCTCTAGGTCTTCTCTTGCCTCACATTCCAGACATGCAGAGACGTCAGGAAAACCTTTGTCATAAGAAAGAAGGATGAAGATAGAAAACAATAGAGTCACCAGGAGTGAGAGAGGACCTAGGAAACGGGACAGGGGAAAACTCCCAAGTTACCCTAATGAAGGGGTTTGAAAAATATCATCTGTTACCCCCCCAAAAGAGAAAGATCCTATACTGAAACCACCAAGACTAAAGAGCAATCCATCGCCAACTAAAGTTATCGTCCACGGGATACCTTCAGAGAAGGCTCAGTGGGAAGTGAGCTGAAAAAGTAGTTCATGGAGGCCACGCGGTGGTGGCACACGCCTTTAATCCCAGCACTCGGGAAGCAGAGGCAGGCGGATCTATGTGAGTTCAAGGCCAGCCTGGTCTACAAGAGCTAGTTCCAGGACAGGAACCAAAAGCCACAGAGAAACCCTGTCTCGAAAAAAAAAAGTAGTTCATGGAGATCAACCAAATATCCTGTGTTTCTTAACCTCTAAGAGGCAGGCCAGTGTCCAAAACACACTTCTGTGTTACCTAGTGGATATTTAAATGAAAAGGAACTTTTTATTTATTTTTTTCATCGTGACTTCTATCTACCTCCCAGATGGGTGGAAAGGCATGGTGTGGTTAGTATTCTCTAGTTTGCTCTATTATATGGGAGGTTGAAAAAGATGCAGAGCCATCATGAATCCAAGTGACACACCTCTTGCCCTTGCTTCAGCAGGGGCTTCTTGGTTCATGGCCCCCTCCCATCTGTTTGAAAGGACAGCTGGACCCCTGGGCCAGGCCCTGTAGAAGATGATACTCTTAAGACGCTGCCTGTCATTGAGCTCCGTGATGACATTCACTTGGTTGGGTTTGAAATCCGTGGTAGGAGGGCTTCTCTGAGTCTGAAATCTGACAAGAATCCCCTGTGTATTGCTCCTTTTATTACTTTCTAATCCTAAGAAATCTGCTGTGGGATTTGGGGGCCATCCCTAAATGTCTTCCCCAAAAGTCTGTATTTCTGTTTCCTGTACCTCAGGGTCACAATGACAGGTTCTCCCCAAATGACACATTTGTGGAATATAACCTCTAATTTTTAAAAAAGTTTTCTGTTTACGTAGTGTAACTGACTAGAACTTTTGAGAAAGTTCTGAGAGAGGCAGGGGTGTCCGTTCAGTCCATAAAGTGCTGAGGCACAGCAGGAAGACTCGAGTCCGCACATCCATAGTAAAAGCCAGATGTGTTGGCAGGGGTTTGCAGTCGCAGGGCCGCAAAGGTGAAGACGGGGTCCTGGAGCCCATCCTAGCTGGTGAGTTCTCCACCAGGGAGAGACACTGTCTCTCAGAAATGAGGTGGGTGATGCCTGAGGTCAGTGCAGGGTTGACCTTTGGGCTCACTACACAGGTACAAATGTGTTTCTGCATCCTCACAGAGGTGCGCACATGTGCACACACACACACACACACACACACACACGGTCACATACACAAACACAGTCTCACACACACAGGCATACACATACATAAAACATGAAAACATAAAATGTAGATTTGAACTGTCTACCTCTTATGGATTTCTAGGACTTTCCATATATTGAAACATAGGTTGGTGATTGACAGGTCCTGCTAGGATTTCTTTCAGCTGGAGTTACATAGCCCTGGCCTCCAGCCCCTGATCATTTTTCTCCCGCCTTACAGCACATGGGTGCTGAAGATGGTGCAGAGCAGGTTACAGACTTCATGACAGGGTATAGTAGGGTCCTTCCAAAGGAAGGAAACAGTGTGGGACAAATTTTAATTGGTCTTAATAAATAAAACCCAGACTCAAGATATTAGGGGGTGAAAGCTGAAGAATCAGAGTAATATGGCCACCTACTGGAGAGACCTTTACCTCTACTCAGACCGAAGGGGCGATCCCGTCCTCAGACTGCCATTCAGACTCCAGGGGTGATCCTCAGACTGCACTGATCTCTTGTCTCCTCCTGCCTTGCATGCCTCTCACTGCCCAGCCATAGCACTCCTGTCTCCACCTCCCTAGTGCTGGGGTTAAAGATGTGGAATCCCAAGTGCTGGGGGATTTGTGGAAGCTCTGTTTCTCTTTTAGACAGATTCAATCTTGTGTGGTCCAGGGTGGTCTTGAACTAACAGATATCCCTCTGCCTCTGTCTCTGGGATTAAAGGTGTGTGCCACCACTCCCTGGCCTCTGGTGGCTTAACTCTGCACTCTGGTCTTCAGGCAAGCTTTATTTGATAAAACACAAACAAAAAAAAATATCACTACAAAACCCCCTAAATAACATGGTAGATATTTAACTATCTTTCCTGTGCAAATTTTCTTGCACTCACACACTTCTTAAATAAACGTTTATGGTATTAACCTTGCTAGTTGCAGTGTAAGTGGACACAAGAAACAACGTCAATCAACTTCTAATGCAGCGGATTCTAAGGGATTCCCCAGGGCACTGGAATTCTTCTATAATGTATCCAAATCGGAAATTGCTTAAAGCCTGTACAATTGAGTGAGATTTGTAAAATTGTTATATTTAGTTTTATGTTATGGACATTTTATTTGTTCACGTATTTTCTCATTTTGCATGTGAGTATGTTTGTGTGTGTTTAGCACAGATGTACCTACCCGTGTCTGCAGAGGCCAGAGGGCAACCCATGGCGTATTCTCTAGATCCATGGCCAACTATGGTAGGGTTGATCAGGATAGGGTTGTCGTTTTGGTTGAAAATTTAGAATTTTGAAGGCTGAATGTTGATGGAAACTTTTTTTTTTTAATGTGGAAGGTTCCTGAGAATTGTTTCACCACCATTTTTACTTAAGGCGGTCAGTGCACATCTGTAGGCTACAGATGTGTTTCCCCTAGAGGACCGTATCCTGGATATTCAGGATCCCTTCCAAATGTTCTATAAAAACATGGTAAGGGAGAGCCTGAAGACTTCGGTAGCTCAGGGCTCACACAACGCAAGTTTCACGACTTTCTCCATGGCTACCCCTTCTCTTGCTCCCAGGATAATTTAAATTCCACAACTGTCTATGTCTTCATAATGTGTTTACATACTTTAGAATTTTAACTGAAGTGCTAACTTGGACCACATGCTTATTGAATGACCTTTAGAGGAAAATGGACTGCTTCCTGTTAGACATAGACAAAAAGTCCGTGGAGCACAGTGATACGGGATATTCGATTGTGCTGTGAACTTGCGAATGTGTTAGTAGAATCAGCCTTGAATGGGGGTGGTCAGAGCCAGCAACTAGTGGACAGGAGTCAGCCATAGGGCCAGGAAGATGGATGGAGAGACACACAGGAAGGAGTGGGGAGGGACTTGGAGATTGGCAGTCTTTTTTGGTTTGGATTGGTCGGAGAGATGTTCTCTTGCTGGGTCTCCAGCCCAATAAAAAGATTCACTGGTTGCTTCTTGGCCTCTTTGAGATAGCAGGTTTTCACCCCCATATCTAATGGCCGAGTCTTTACTGGTAAATAGAATGATAGAGACTTAGTTAAAAACTACATTTGGTGGCAGTGGGCGAACTGGTGCCAGTGGGACCAGAAATCCCACCAGACTGCAGCCTGAGTGGCAGGACACTGACCCTGGGGCCACAGGTCACAGATGGTGGTTAAAATATCAGTAGATTCAGGTGCAGCCCCTAAGCAGAGGGAAAAACAGCAGAGGACCCCTAATTGCTTTATCTGTATTACGATATGCTCCAAAATTTGTATTTCCAAATACAGTTCTGTATTTTGTGCTAATCTTGACATGTTGGAATAGGCAGATGCTTTCCTGCTATTCATCCTGCCTAGGACCAATTATCTATTTATACACGATTGGAGTGTTGCAGATCGTAGTGGAAAGACCCCTTGATATATGACTTCTGGATTGCTGGAGGCTTGCGACTGATTTTCTTCTTGTTTTTCTGTCAGAGCAACAGTTAGTTAGGAACAGCCTCACGGAGAGGAGGAAAACAGCACACATGAGAGGTCTTCGTGTGCAAAGCACAAGGCAAATAGCAGTTAATTTACTGTGTGTGTCTTTACTTCTGGTCCTAGTCACTTAGCCGTGCAGGAGGGCTAATTTTATGAAAAGCATCATCGACTGGGATAGTGGCTGGACACTTGTCGAGCGTTTTTGAAGCTCTGGGTTCAAGTACTCATCACTGTGAGAAAAAAAGAAGAATCAAATTAGTTTTAGAAACTACTATAGCGCCGGGCGATGGTGGCGCATGCCTTTAATCCCAGCACTTGGGAGGCAGAGGCAGGTGGATCTCTGTGAGTTCGAGGCCAGCCTGGTCTACAAGAGCTAGTTCCAG
>NC_022018.1:27606177-27614215 GCF_000317375.1 Microtus ochrogaster
GAACTCAAGTCCTCATGCTTTCACGGCAAGTACTGTACAGAGCGAGCCACCCCCTCTGTCCCACCTGCCTTTTTCAGATAATGTCCCAAATGCTCTCCTTTCATTTTTTGCAGTGCTATATCTGCCTTGTTTTCCAGCCTAGGCTTTTGTACCTAGACAGAGAAGCATCCATTTTCCCTCTTTTATAATCTTTGTTTGCACTCAGACATTTATAGTCTTGCAGGATTGCTCTCACACGGAGACCTCCAGTTTCTGAAATGTGTGTGCCGATGTGTTCAGCTGTCCACTGAACGCCATTTCTCAGGGAAGCGTGCTTACCCAGAGCCCTCCCTCCCCTTCTCCAGTTCGTGCTATCGCTCTCCTTACCATACACTGTTTCTTACTTGCAAAGCCCCTCTTTTCCTCCTACCCTAGAAACCTGATACATAGTTCAGGGCCTCTCATGCTCCAGCCCTCCTTGACCATTTTCTCTTGGCATTTCCCAAACCACTGCCATGTCGCCATTGTTGCTTGTCATGAGTGTCTCACTAGGTGTAAATCCTAAGGGCCACAGGCTCTTTCCCTTCTGTCCAGGGGTGTGGTAGGTAACCTGTCCATACTTGATAACAGATACGTGACTGTATTTTCATTATACTTTACTTAATCTTCAAGCACAAAATTCAGAAAAATCTTGAAGTAGCCTTGACATGCAGACGACTGAAGTGATTTCTGATTGTTTGATACTCCACTGATGTGTTGAAGTGTTTTGTTCTCTCCCTTGTTTTGTTAGCAATCAAAGAGAAGTACACAGACTGGACAGAATTCCTCATACGTGATTTGACTGGTTCTCGGACGGCACCTGCAAGCCTTCTGGAAGGCGTATGTATTGCTATTGTTCATCTATTATAGCCCCGAAGCATTCTGGTCCTGTGATCTCAAACCTAGTGGCACCTTTGCATATATCCTTCTGTGGATACATGTAGACACAAGTGTTTTTATTCTCACAGCCTAACTTCCTGTTTCTTATTCAATTACATAGGTGATAGATTTGAGTGGTATTAACTGATGTCTTCCTGTGTTATAATCAATAAATGGGAAGTTTTCTCTGTTCGAGTGTATTTTATAATTATGTATCAGGATGTCTTCCCATCACCCTTAAGCCTTATCACGTATGATGATTTTTTGGCAGGTGATGACTAAGCATATTCATGTGCTTACTAAAGTTTCCTGGAGCGCATTAATAAGTAGCAACATTAGTTGTTCATCTTGGGTGCATAATAACTCCCACGATCTCACGCATATGTGCTACCTAAGACTATTGATTAGCTTTCTCCAGAAAACAAGAGGAGACATGGCTGACTGTATTGCAATGTAGCTAAGGTAGTTTTTAGGCATAGATGCACAGTAGTTTAATCTTGAGTCTTGATGGTTTGTTTGAAAACCTTATAATGAAACACTAATAATTCTTATATGTACTTGAGCAGGAAGACAAAGGCAGTGTGTCATATGTAATTATTAAGTTACCAACTCTGTCTCAAGGGTACCCTAGGAAAGGGGAGCCCTACGTGAATGCCTGGGAATAAGATGTTGATTTTCATTGTTGTTACTATTGTTGTTATTATTGTTATTATTTTTAACCTTGATTTTCTTCCTTGGCAATGGTAGTAATACTTAAGACAACCACCATGTTATATAGTGTGTTCACAAGTGGTTTGTGATGGTTTTTGCTTGATGTGTTTTTCTTAATGGCTGATTTTACCCACTGGGCTACAAGACTGTGATGGTGATGACTCACGCTTTCAGAGGGAGAAGTTGCCTTACAGTGTTAATTGTTAAACATGTTTGCCTAAGAAGCTGGCTAAGCAGACACTCTTCACATGCCAAAGGGCCTATGAAAGGCAGTACTTAAATTTTCCCAAACCAATTACCAGGTTAAGAAGTAATTACTCCCTTCCTATGCCAAGAAAGTTCCTCTTCAGAAGGGGCAGTACTCACAGGTTTTCCAAACCAATGCCCAGGTGATGTAGTAGAGGAACTAACTTCACATAATTTAGACAAATATTAAAAAGAGAACAAAAGATGCCTGAGCCTATAATCTCAGCACTGGGGGAGCAGAGGGAGGCATGTCCCTGGGGGCTACTGGCTAGCCAGCTTAGTAAATAGGAGTCCAGGCTAGAGAGAGACCCCACCTCTCTCCAAACAGTCAATGATGGCTGAGAAACAGCACTTGAGGGTGTCCTCTGGCCTCCACACATGCGCAGGCGTGTGCATCTGCGCTCTCCACATGCCCCCACCCCACACTGAGAGGTTGAATGTAACTGAACATAAACACATTTTAGATGCGTCACTTGTACACACCTGCACGTATTCACTTAATCTGTGCATGACAAGGTTTGGTCTGCTGGTTGATGGCGCTGTAAGGTGACCTTCTCTCAAGGAGTCATGTTATAAATTTATAACACTATATTAAATACAACTGTCAATTTGGAAAACAGAGCTTTTGCTGTCAGGTGTTTTAGCCCTGGGTGCATATACGTATGATTCTATTTAGAAATGTACTAATTTCTAACAAATGCAATTCATTTCATGTGGGAAGGATAATTTGTTTGATGAAATACTAGCATAAACTGTTATTTTCTATTTGCCTGTGATTTTTGTTGTTGGGAAATGATGTCGGCTTGTGGATGTGTGTGAAGGAGGAAAGGGAAGCGGGTGTGTGTGGGGGTGATGGTTGAACCGAGGATGGGGGGCGGGGTGGGGTGATGCCAGACTGTTTGGCAGTAGCTTGGATGATGGTGTGAGAAAAATATTATCTTCTGCTGCTGTCATCTGTTTCCATGAGAACCTTAAAATCAAGTTTAAAATACGGAGTTTTGCTTCTGTTTAAACAGCCTCTGCGAGGGAAAGGCCCTATAGACCTCATTACAGTTGATTCCTTAATAGAGCTTCAGGACTCCCAGAACCCCTTTCAGTACTGGATAGTTAGTGTGATTGAAAATGTCGGAGGAAGATTACGCCTTCGCTATGTGGGATTGGAGGACACTGAATCCTATGACCAGTGGTTGTTTTACTTGGATTACAGACTTCGACCAGTTGGTTGGTGTCAAGAGAATAAATACAGAATGGATCCACCTTCAGGTAAGAGCTGACGCTTTCCCCCTGTGACGTGCTTGAGATAGCCGACTCCCGTGGGTGTGTCTCGGGGCGCACGCTCCGATGTGTCTCTTCCATGCCAGAGTGTGGATTTTAAGTGTGTTCACTTCAGAATCTTTGGTGCGGAGATGAAAATCCAAGATGCTGGTCAGAAGCATTCTGTAAGGAGAACGTGGTGCGATAGCCTCAGGAAGCCGGTCCGTTCCCTGTGGTGTCATTGGCTCAGAAAAGGAAATGGGTGATGGATGGGGACCCGAGCATGGTCTCTCCATTCTTTAGGATTGTTATAGTCTTGGGAGCATATTCCACCATCTCTGTTTCCCTGCCTGTCTTTCTGCTAATGCCTGTTTTCTGTTCATCAACCCGCCCATTCTTCTGTCCACATTCATCTGCCCATCTTCCTCCCTGCCCACCCATGTATGTAACTATCCATTCCTTTAAGCACATCTGTCATCTGGATATCATCCATTCCTCTCTTCCCTTTTTTCATTCTATCTATCAGTCCGTTTATACCCATTCATCTACCCACATTCATCCAGTTCCCCACCTCCCACTTACCTCTCATGCAGCTGAACATCTGTGCATTGACATCGGCCAGTCAATTGCTCTCTGTGTCCATCTGGGCCCGTTCATTTGTCCAGATTCATCCCTACTCCCTTTCTCCACCCTGCTATACACTACACATTCATGGCTATCATCCATCCATCCATCCATCGTCCACCCACATATCTGTCATTTACCTATGTCATTTATCTCTTTTTCTATACACCCATGCACACAAACGCCACAACACCTGCTTATGATTATGTAATTCATTTTGACAAGGAAACAGCAATGAGAGGATTAATCTGTTTGCCCTTTGCCCAGTCAGGTTACCAGGTAGCATCAAGTGTACTTGCACATGACTTTTCATAGGCTTGATTGGATATGCATACTGCCTTCTGATAGATCACTCAAAAAAAAATCTCATATTTACAGAATGGCCAATCTTAAATATTTGTTATGTTCCAGGTGATTCAACAACTGTTATGTTGGTTATTTTGATTTCAAAAATGTAGTGCATGTTTGGTGTGACTCTCTTCAGCCAGAATTGTGATTGAGATTAAACTGCTTCTCCATGGCCCCCTGGAGCTTGTAGGGAATAGCTGAATGTTGCAATTGGAGTGCCCAGGTCCTAGGCCCAGTGTGTCTCACCGCCTCTGCTGGCCTATGCTACTCTTACCAGCATTTTGATGAAAAACCTCAGAATAGAAATGTCACTTTGTTAATGCATTTACACATGCCAAGGAAGAAATATTTCTTTCTGATAGAATTTTATTCTCTGGTCAGCTTTACAGGTTTATTTAGAGCAACTAAATTTATTTAGAGCAACTAGTTCATGGCTTCATTAATAAAATTGCTCCTATGTTGGTTGCCAGTGTGAGTCTTGTGTACACCAAAGCGAGAAGCTATATTTACCTTATCTGTCACTCAAGGGCTTTTATTGTGGAACGTTTCCTGGTTCTGGACCCCGGGTATTTGCATCTGTGTTAAATCTGACAGGCAGATAGACGTGTAACCTGGTATTTTATAATAGCCACATTGTTGTTGTCGACATTTTGAGAAGCAGCCAAGAAATCCCTTTTATACCTTAAGCATTTGGGGTGATAACAGACAAAGGTCTTGTCCACGCTGTGAGAAAAGATTGAGCTCAAGTTTGCCTGGGGATTCATAACCTGGCAGGAAAAATTTACTTGTGGGGAAAGGTGGCTGTGTAAATCTCAGCCCAGTGCCTAATTGCTTTATAAATTCTAGAAGAAACTTATCCTTGCCAGTGCGAGGATTTAGAGTAAAGCACAGAGTTTCCAGTTGCTCCTTGTGTTCTTTGTTCTGTCTTTTTTTTCCTGTAAAATCCCAGGACTAAAACTCGAAAGCTGGAGCAGAAAATCTCCCTTTAAGAAACATTTGTTTATGAGTCTTCTCACTTTTGATTATTCTGTCTTTACAATGCATGCGTAAATCATGCTTATCTGTCTTAGAATTTTCTGAACATAATGTGGATTTCACAGAAGAGCTCATGAGTTTGTCTAAAGACGGGACGAGTGATTTGTCAAGAGTTTATTTCTCCAACATTTAAAGTGTTGGTATGAATGGTCGTGGAGAGGAGAAAGTAAAAGGCAAAATGTCACTCAAATATAGTAGTTACAAGGTGAAAACTGGATTCTGTTACCTCAGTCGCTGAAATGATACCCCCGAGGAAAGAAGCAATTATTACTCCGATTTTACACATGGGAGCAGAACCCGATATGTTAGATTTGTGTAAATTAATTTCAAATCCCAGGGTACCTTGTGCCACTTAAATGGTAGCACCATTTCCTGAACTAAAATGGCACCGTGAATAAAATTTCAGACAGCATAGAAAATATTAGGCTGATTCTCCTTTCCCAGACACGAATAAACCAATACAAATTTGCCAGCAGTAAAAACCGAGGGAAGGGCGTGGAGCGGTGCAGAGGTACCGTTAGGGGAAACACAGCAGACTGCACATGGACCTTGAGAGGAAGGCTGTGGAAGCTGTCCCTGTCTCTGAGATTCCCTTTGCCATGCCTTTTTCTCCAACGTCATCATCAAGGCTGTAAATCATCCCGACTCTTCACTTAGCGGCACTTCCTTCTTTTACTTCTCAAAGGACACTTTCTTCCTCGACTGTTCCATATGAGCGGAGGGAGTAGAAATAGGTAATAAGAAGTGGCGGGAACGTTGTTTTCATTGGAAATTCTAGGAAAGGTACTGCATTTTAATACTATCTCCTTCTGAGGACCTAGCATTGTGGGGCTTTCCATTGCCTTAGTAACCACTGCTCAATCTTTCCTCCCTGGTACGGACTCGGGAGGACGAGGGAACAGATTCACAGTGGTACCTAGACATCCAAAAAGGGGCCCTTCCCCAAGGCCTCCATTTACTTGTGCTTATTTATTTGTTTGTATGTTTATGGTGGCATGGTTGCTTTCAGCACAGCTTTCTACCAGGACATTCCAAACTTTTGAATGAAGGGAGATCTCCTTACTTCTCTCTAGGCTCCTGGTGACAGACAGGCGAGGGCCATCTTTTTACTTGTTTATTACTTCCCACGACCAGTAATGGAGTCTGCTGAACACTGTTAAATTCCCTGCAGTGCAGGTCATTTTGAGAACATGTTTTATGTCCTTTTAATAGACCTGTTTATTGTTCATAAATTTGCTGGTGTACTCAGGGTGGCTCTGTCTGCTAAAACACACAGGGGACATTGTTCTCTGTGTTTTGCATCTTGGAGGTGTTCATCTTCACCAGTGGTAGCGAAGGCTGTCCATACTGAGTCTTCCCTTCGCAGAAAAGGGAGTGTCTTGCCCTGGTGTTAGACTCCATCTGCGTTAGTTGCCTTTCTCATTGCTGTGACAAAATACCCCGCAAGAGCAACTTCAGGAAGGACGGAAGGGCTTGTGCAGCTCACAGTTTGAGTGCATAACATCAAGGGAAGAAAGCCACTACTAAGGAGAATCACATTTTTGTTCCTTACATAAAAATGCCAGATTAGGGGGAAAATTTTGCTAGAAGTAGAAAGTTCTGTATGAAATGCTAGAAAGAATATTAGACAAATAGAAGATGCTGTATCTGAAGTCACCCTTTGTTTGGAGGCAGCAGACAGTGTTGGGAACTTGGCTAAGTCTGTACGGTCTTTCACCAAGTATAATTGTACCCCCCAAGTACTAAAGAAACTGCTAAAACAGGGGGGCTTCGAGCTCAAGGCTCAAGCCTTCAAGTTTAGAAGCTGTAGGGATCCAAATATATGGCTTCATGCTCAAAAGCAGACATGCAAGAAATTAAAAATATGGCCCAAAGGTTTAATGTTGCCTTTTAAGTGTGCTTAAATTCATATTCATATCCCCACAGTCTGTCTGAGGCAGTGAGGGTTGATATAGGGATGATATAAACACATCTACTTCCAGTCAGAGCTTCTACAAATCCTGTTTTGATAAGGTCTTAAATCTGTTGTGATCAGGCCATAATTCCCCTACAATTTCAGAAATACAGTGCTCAACGGTTTTTTTTCTTTTAATTTTGCATGCAGACTGTATGACCTCTGTGTATGTAAATCTTCCCCTCCTCCAATGCCTGGGGGGGAAATATGGGTGACATGTGGTATGTTAGGAACGTTTCAAGTATAAATATAAAACTTGGTTTGTAAATTTTAACTTACCTTTTAATAATTTTTCTGACTTATACGTGTGTGTGTGTGTGTGTGTGTGTGTGTGAACTCAGTAGGGGAATGTACTATTATGATAACTGTTGGTGCCAGACTAGAGCTCTTCAGAGGCTAGAAATTTACCAAAGAGTGAGTTCTGTCAGTGGGAGGACATTTCAGTTGATGTATAGAATCATAGCTCTAGGTGATGGAAGGTCTTGCTGATGTGATTCATGTCACTAAATCAGTTACAGACCAACAGAACACATACAGATGTTCCCTGAGGAAGAGCCCTGTGAAGTAGTCTCCATTTCTGATAGCAGAATCCCAAGCTGCTCTTGAATCTCAGAGAACCCCTTTAGCAGGTGGCTGCTTATGGGGAAGCGTGAGCCCGCCACTTGCCGAGCACTGTGGTACCCTAGAAGCGGAGGAGGATAACATTTAAAGAACCAACTAACAGAATTACAGTCCTTAAAGTCTTTTTGGTTTGCTGTTACTACAGAACTCTATCCTCTGAAGATGACTTCTGAGTGGAAATGTGCTCTGGAAAAATCCCTAGTTCTTGCTGCAGAGTCTCCTCTTCCAATGGAAGTATTTAAGGTGAGTTGTGAACACCATTGGTCTTGAGTTGTGAACACCATCAGTCTTGAGTTGTGAACACCATCAGTCTTGAGTTGTGAACGCCGTCAGTCTTGAGTTGTGAAC
>NC_022018.1:27614315-27614815 GCF_000317375.1 Microtus ochrogaster
TTGAGTTGTGAACACCATCAGTCTTGAGTTGTGAACGCCGTCAGTCTTGAGTTGTGAACGCCGTCAGTCTTGAGTTGTGAACGCCGTCAGTCTTGCTCATGCTCTCTCTCCCCCTCCCCCTCCATTCTCAGTTGCCCGTCTCCCTCTTTCCCTCCCTCTTTTTCAAATATAAACTAAGCTGTGGGAGGGCTGTGGAAATGGCTCAGTGGGTAATGTTCTTGCCATGCAAGCGTGAAGGCCTGAGTTTGGATTCCCAGCACTCAAGAATGTGTTAATGCACATCAATAAACTGGATTGTTAACACACACCTGTACTCCCAGCGTTCCCATGGTGCTAATACACACCTGTAATCCCAGCGCTCCTGTGGTGCTAATACACACCTGTAATCCCAGCGCTCCTGTGGTATTAATGCACACCTGTAATCCCAGCGCTCCTGTGGTGTTAATGCACACCTGTAATCCCAGCTCCTGTGGTGTTAATGCACACCTGTAATCCCAGCG
>NC_022018.1:27614915-27616822 GCF_000317375.1 Microtus ochrogaster
TAATGCACACCTGTAATCCCAGCGCTCCTGTGGTGTTAATGCACACCTGTAATTCCAGCGCTCCTGTGGTGCTAATACACACCTGTAATCCCAGCGCTACGCTTATTGGTTAGGACAAACTTAAAGCAGGTTTCTTTTGTTTGTTTATTTGACACCGTAGTCTGTTGTTGTTGTTTTTAGAACCCCTTCTTGTAGGAGGTTTTGTGCAGAACATTGCTGCCTCATTTTTTCCAGGCCTGTCAAATCTATTGTGCTGCTTCCCCCTGGAGTGTTGTATGGTGATGAGTTTCTCTGGGGTACCAGGGTACCATCATGTGGGTTATTTTTTTAATGTTCTTCTAGCTCCATTCATTTCTGCTTTGTTTTTTTTTTCTGTTAAATTGTTATTCATCTTCCAATCTCAAATATAAATTCTCTGAAGATTTCTGCACCTGGGCTCCTGGTCTGAGTCCCCAGCCTTGATGAGGGAGGCTCCCGGTCAACTCCTGTGGCGTCCTGTTGTGCCGCAGTGATAACCTTAGTCATTTGTGTGCTTCTGTGGATAACAGCCACTACTTTTGACTAACTTGAAGGTCCAGGAAATAAAGGGCTTTATGTTTTGTACATGGTTGGAAGCATAAGTCTTGGCACTTAATAACTATTTGTTAAATAAATTGACAGTTTCTTGAATGGACCACATGCATTTAATTCACTAGATTGAAAAATTCTGAGTTAATATACTTATGGATTAATTGAACATATAACTGTACTTAGAACTGCAACTACTAAGACTTGAAAGGCAGAAGCATTAATAATCTCGATCTGTTTTTAATTAAAAAGGAACCGATTCATTAAACATTTATTGAGTAGCTCTTCTCTGCAAAAGACCATTATGTCTTGTTGCCCTGATTCCAAGATTGCATTTAAGTTGGCCTGCATTTTCTAATATACAGCCATCTTCTCTCCTCACCTTAAATCCATCCTATGAGAACTCAGGCTCTTCTGATACATTGCTGTCTCAGAATTGCCATCTGACTTAGCATTTTACTATAGCTTTAAGAGTGGGCGCTGGATCCCACTGTGGCACTCAGCACGAGGTAAGGTGTAGGCAGCAGGCACTTCATAAGCAGAGTTGGCTGCACTCAGTATTGGCGTTCAAATGGGTGAGGTACTTTTTAAAATGTTTTATTTCATTTGATGGGAGAGAAAAGGATAAGATAATTTTGTTTGGCTGGAGTCCATATTTAATGTTTAGGTCTTGAGAAAAGTTTGTTTCCTAAGGCGACCGTAACAACTTGTCACGGCCTAAGTGGCTTTTAGACAACAGGAGTTTACTTTCTCATACTTTTGTAGGTTATAATTTAAATCAGGCTGTGGAGGGGTTCAGAATCCACCTGAAGAGAAATGTGTTCGGCAATCTGTCCAACTTTGGGGGCCACCTGTTAAGTCTGGAATCCCCTGGATTGTAGTGACATCAGTTCATTCTTGCTTCTTAGCTTCCCACGATCACATGACCTCATAGTCTGTGTATCTGTTCCCATTTCCCCATAATAATAATGACACTGGCCTTTCGATTAGTTTTATGCTGGTCCAGAATGACCTCCTCTTAAGTACATTTGCAAAGATCTTGTTTCCAAACGAGGCGTCCTGTTCATAGGTTCCTGTTCATGGAAGTAAACCTGAAGGGGATGAACTTTTCTACCCAGTTCCACCGCATTTCATACGCAGTAATTTTGTAAACAGAAAGCTCGTTTGAGCTCCTTGACTGAACATCCACATCGCTGCTTATGTTCAGAGGAATTACAGGAATGTGTGCGAGGAGGGTCAGATTGTCTCTGTTGCTGCTTCGTGTATTTTTCTCTCTCACATGCATTTCTTTTTTTTTTTTTTTTTTTTTTTTTTTTTTTTTTTTTTTTTTTTTTTTTTTT
>NC_022018.1:27616922-27622604 GCF_000317375.1 Microtus ochrogaster
TCTGTAGACCAGGCTGGTCTCGAACTCACAGAGATCCGCCTGCCTCTGCCTCCCGAGTGCTGGGATTAAAGGCGTGCGCCACCACCGCCCGGCTTTCTCACATGCATTTCTAAGAGTCCCTGCAATATTCTTCTGTAGGCCTCTGTAAGACTGCCCCTCCCTGTACTTTCTTTTTTATGCTGTATGTCATGTATGTATATATACATGGGTACATGTATGCATATGTGTTCCAGTGTGTGTTGAGGACAAAGGTGAACATTGGTTACCTTCCTCAGCTGCTCTCCACCTTACTTTTTGCCACAGTATCTATCACTAAATCTGGAACTTACTAACTTGGCCAGACTAGGTGACAAACAGACTCTAGCCAGCTTTCTGTCTCTGCCTCCTACTAAGTGCGGGGATTGCAGGGACATGCTGACATGCCTTTGCCTGGGTTTTAGGGACTCAAACGTAAATCTTCATGGTTGCATCGCAAACACTTAACCAACTGAGCCATCTCTCCAGCCCCAATAAATTTCCATAGATGTAGTGTAAGGATGATGCATATATATCTACATTTATGTATTTCCCCCGTTTGATCGGTGTTTCTCAGCCAGCAGACTTCACTTCTATTTCTGTCATTACAGCACCAGGAATAAATGTTTGAATTCAGCAGCGACTCATCTGGGATGCATGTTGTTATGGAAAATTGCCAGAGTGTTCTGCTGTTATGAGGCAGAAGTCAAAGCTAAGCACATTTAATGGCCAGATATGAGCAGTATTTCTAGGCAATTCTTTTTATTATTTTTACACTTTAGATAAATTGGGCGTGTTGATGGAATGAATCTCGTTCTGCGCAGCCCCTTTCTTTGGGCGATGCCTTCACAGGCTCGGTGTCTCTTCATGCAGTCAGTTGTGTTCGTGAGCTCTCTTTCCCTCTGCCTTGAACACAAGCAGAAACGATACGCCAAGGAGCTCGTCAGGAAGCTGTTTGCTGTTCTTCACCTGCATCTGAGACAAATACCAAATGACTTTGAGACTGCGCCATTTTGAATGAATTCTGACTGACCATTAATGGATAATAGAACAATCCTCAAAGTGTAAACTCAAGTCGAAAGATGAGTAGTTAATGTTCTAAATTAAAATAAAAACCGAGGGACATTAGAAAATGTGCTTTACTAGCAAATAAATATTGATTTCTCCCTGACAACCCACCTAAGGATTTAGTGTTTTAAAAGATTTAGTAAAATGATCCCTATTCTGGAAGTAACTGTTCTTTAAGAATGATAGAGAAGAGCTAGAGATGGAGACGTAGCTTAGCTGTGATGTTCGCCCAGCACTCCATACATACAGATGTGGCAGCCTATAGCTGTAATGGCAGCACTCTGGTGGGAGACGCATGAGAACCAGAGGGGGTTTGAGGTTACCCTGGACTACTTGAATCTCTGCCCCCAAAATAGACAACAACGATAATGCCACGGGGACCGTGTTGCATGTTCATGTGGTTCTTACTTAGAACACGTTTGCCTGCATTACCCGTCTGGATAATTCCTGCTAGAACTCTGTGGGTACAAGCTTCATTGACAGGATAGCATTCACCTGTCTGCAGCTCTGCATTAATCCCCCTTTTTAATTAACCGACATATCCTCTGCTGAGTGTGCTATGTTTGTCTTTTACGAAGAACTACTAAGATGTTTTCCTCAGAGCTTGTTTCTGAGCAATGATGCTATGGTGAATATCCATCCTTGTTTGTGGTTTCTGTTCTTGAGTTTGGTGTCTGCAAAAGAAAGACAGTAGAATGGAGGTGGGTTTGGAGCAGGGACAAGGAGGAGCGCTAGGATGTGGTTATATTAATCTAGAAAGATAAAATATATTAAAACATTCATCACTAAAGTTTGTGGGAACTTGGTTTCAAAATAAAGCCAATGAAGGCTAAAAAAAGTAAGGGCTGGTCAATAATAAATGCAATGCTACCTACTGTGTCCAAACTTCTTGAACCTTCTTTAATCACGGTTGCTTTTTAGTATCCGTCCTGTCTGGAAATTGCATTTTGTCTCAGTGGCAAATGTGGCGTAATCAGAGTTTTTCTGGTAGGTCATATATCCACCCAGAAGATAAATCAGAAACAGCACTTCCCACATTCCCTGTTTGTGAAGATAAAATATACTTCCTCCTTAGAGACTAGAGAAGGACCTTCTGGCAATGAGTCACAGGTGTGGCCATTGCATAACCAGCTGAAAATACCCGGGTTCGTTCTTGGCTAGGAACTGGGAAGACCTGAGAACAACGAGGAAGATGCTAGGGATGGACTGAAATTAGGAAAGCATCTCTGCTTGATAAACAGGATCCAAGCACCAGGAAATCTTAGCACTCATACACTTGAAATGCCAAGGACTTGCCTTTTGTTGAAAAAGCTCATAGTTGGCTTAATTGACTCACAGGTAGTGTGTGTAGTTTTTATTTTAAACTTTGCGGTCTCTTCTGTATTCTCTTTGTGTGTGTGTGTGTGTGTGTGTGTGTGTGTGTGTGTGTGTGTGTACTTGTCAGTGTGTGGCTCCATGTCTGTGTGTGAAGATGAGCATGTGGCTGTGTACATGTAAGGAGGTCAGGAGTCAAAGTTTTATTTGTTCTTCAGTTACTTTCCACCTTAATTTTTGAGACAGGGTCTCACACAGAACCTGGAGCTCAAGTATTCTGGGTGACTATTGAGGCCCAGGGCTTCACCTGTCTCTGCCTCCACAGAACATGGATTAGAAGCACATGCTGCTCGGCCAAGCTTTTTTTTTCCCTGTGGGCTTTGAGGGATGACATTCAGATCCTTGTGCTTCTACCATGAGCATTTTATCCATCAGCTACCTCCGCAATCCACCCGATTGATTCTCTTTGATTCTTGGACCTGTGAACGTCCATGGTGTGATATATGAATCTATGTGTTCCCTCTTACATAGATGCCATTTCCTCATTAAACAGAAACACAGCGTGCTGGAGGAATGTGCCAGCAGAGCTGGTGTCCAGTGATTTTCTGTGCTGCATCTTCTTTCTCGCTCTGACCTGACTCTCGCCTGCCACAGGCAGCTAGGCCTTACCACTGAGCAGCCGAGACATGGCCGAACAGTAAGGACTCATGCTTCCGTATTCTTTATTGATGCCGAGGGGAGGGTTATTCTTATATAATATGTTCATAGGAAACTTGATCTGTGATTGCCTTCATTATTCTTTCTCTGCCCAGTTCCTCCTCAATATCTGTGGCTATCACAGAGGTCAGGATAGCAGGATTTGACTCCATCAGTGTTCTTGGTGGTTAAAAGTACACCTGGAGCTTGGGACATGGCTCAGTTGGCAGAATGCTTGTCTAACGTGCACAGAGCCCTGGGTTTGATCCCCATCACCACATAAACTACATGACATGATACACCTGCCATCTCAGCTGTTTAGAGTGGAACAAGGATCCAGACCAAGTTTGGCTAACATAGCAGGCTCAAGGCCAGCCTAAGACACAGGAAGCCCTGTCTGAAAACATGTCTGAAAACACGGTGTGTCTGGTCTGAGTACAGTCGTACATTGTTTGACAATGGAGGTGTCTTCTGAGAAAGTCATCCTCCAGTGGTCTTCACATCATATGAACAGCAAGAACGGTCTTCGAAAATCAAGTGACTTGACACAGCCTTTTCTTGCACCCAACCAGAATGCATGGCCAACAGGAGATGCGTGAAGCTGCTGCTGAGTGTGGTACACTTTTCACAGTATACCGGTTCTTAATAAATAGAAGGCTGTGCTCTAAAGTAGCAGTAAAGTACAGTACAGTGAAACATAGAAACCCACAGCACAGTCTTTCATTCCATCGTCAGGTATTTTATGCTGCATAGAACAATATGCTCAGTATTCCCTTATGGTCAGAACTATAGTAGGGTTGTTTATATGGGGTTACTACCTACAGTGTCTTTAGGCCATAAAACATTTTCAGGTCGATAATTAGGATCATTTGGGGGCACTGTTATATGGGTGATTCGTCAAAAGGCAACATGAGATTATACTTCAATAGTGTCCTTTCATGGTTCATTTTCTGTCATATTTGATACTAAGAACTGTTAAGAAGATCCAAAAAGCACGCCTAGGTAACTGAGGGAGTTAAATGCCCCTTTCCCCTTTGCAGTGTGTAAATAAAGAGTCGTAACAGTGGCTGATCTAGTTTGGTGTGCTGGCATGAGGTGCCTCTAATCCGTTCTTCGTGTTTGCCTTCTGAATTTGTTACGTTTCGTAAACAGGGCAAAGGGGCAGCAGGGAGAAGACGAGTTGAGCTCATTTTTTTTTTTTAATATACAAAGATTCCATGCACATACTTCCCTAAGAGTTTGTTCTCGTTGCTGGGGAGAGGGATCCCTTGATTAAATACTTTGCAGAGCCTTCTGAGAAAGCTAGGATACATGGACAAGCTTGTGAACCTCAGTCTTGGGGAGGAGACTCTGGGCCTCAGGGGCCAGGCAACAAAGCTCTGAGTTGAAACAGACAAACAGATAAATAAATAAAAATATAAAGGAAAAAAAAGAAAAATACAAAGTGACTGAGGAACTACCTGCTTGCACATGTGTGCAAATATACATGTGTGTCCATACCCACACTAGCACATACATGTAATGAATCTGTTCATGACACACCAGAGATTCTGCATCCTATAATTTCTTTAAACTTTGTTTATGTGTTTGAGACAGGGACTCATTTACCCCAGGCTGGCCTCAAACTCACTCTCTCCGGCTTTCGTCTACTGAGTGCTTGGATTACAGATGTGTGCCACTTAGTGTTCTCTTATTTCTTTCAGTTTTCAAGCTTTGAAGTAGGTTCCTGTCAGTGTGATTGTGAACGTAACCCCGAAGAGTAAATCTCTTCTGTCTTTTAGTAATCGAGACTTAAGTTGGGGACCAGGGAGACACCAGCTATGACAAAGTAAGGAATGCCTTCTCTTTTTCCTGTCTTGTGTAACCAAAGGGTTAAGAAAAGACGGGTGCACTGTGTTTCTGTACATCAGAGCACGCGGTTTCTACCTGTCGTCTTGTTCAGCAGCAAATACAGCAACAGAGAACTGTGTATAACGGCTGTGCTTTGCCTCAGATGCGACTCTTAGATGCTCGTGGAACCTCGGTCCTCTGTCTGGAAGGAGAACTTTGGCCGAGCCATTGAGTTATACTTATTTATAACATACAGATTGTATCTCCTTCTCATGACGCTAGGCTCCAGTGGTTCTTTTAAAGAAAAGGTGTGTTGACTGGAGGGCGTCTGCCATCAGGTTGGCTGTCCTTTAGTGATCTGCTCAGTGTCAACCAGTGAGCCCATGAGGATTTTAGGGTGATGTTTGTAGCTGGCTTTCATCTCTGGGGGTTTCTCACTCCATCTGGGGGTGGAAGACTCTCTCTGTAAAAAAATTAAGCTGATTTTGTGTCCATCCTTGGCTTCTCACAGAAATGGGAGTCAGAGGGGTGGGATAGCTCAGTGGTTAAATTGCATGTCATACAGACATGAGGATCTGTGTTTGGATCCCCAGAACGCTGAGTTTGGATCCCCAGAACCTACATAGAAAGCTGAATGTGGCAGTTTGCTTCCTTAATCGTGTGTGTGTGTGTGTGTGTGTGTGTGTGTGTGTGAGTGTGGCAGTTTGCTTCCTTAATCGTGTGTGTGTGTGTGTGTGTGTGTGTGTGTGTGTGTGTGTG
>NC_022018.1:27622738-27683503 GCF_000317375.1 Microtus ochrogaster
TGTGTGTGTGTGTGTGAGATGCATCAGAGACAGGCAGATCTCTGGAGTCTCTGGAGCTCACAGGTTACCCAGCCTCACCAGTCTGCGAGTTCCATGTTCAGTGAAAGATTCTCTTTAAAAAAAAAAAAAACCTGGTAGACAACAGTTAGCAAAGAAACCAGATATAATCTCTGGTCTCCACACATGTTGCACCTATATGCAGAATACTTGAATTTATATATCACACAAATATATATATATAAACACACACACACACATACACACATATACATATACCTCCTTTCAACACACATTCAAATGAGAGGCAGGATTTTCTTGTGACAGTTCTTTGTGTTCTCTGAGTTCTTGAGACCAAACATGAATTACAGAACAAGGAAGAACCACAAGGGCCATGCCATTTTCATGAGTGTAGAAAAAAGTCATAGATGAAATAAAAAGGGCAACTCTGGTCGAGCACGCGGTGTAATATAAAAGCCACAGAGCACACATGTGGCGTTAACTTCAACAGGTAGGGGCTACATGCTGCTCTCTGCAGTCTGTCCTATTTTAACTTGTTTTTTAATTTTAAACATTGAAAATGGAGGCATAGTGTCAACTCTCTGTTGTCTGCTTGGGAGCTGCCACTGCAGAGTGGCTTTAGTTCGTGTTGGTGCAGAGAAAGGATGACGTTAGCATGGATTTAACATGATGGTTATGTGGTGTGTTGGGAGTGCCGGGACTAAATCTCCATTAGATGCTTTCCAAGGGGTATATTTCATTTTAACTTTTTAAGATTTAAATGCCCGTCACAATTGACAAGAATAGATTAGAATTCTTTTGTCTGCAGAGTATTTTATTGTGGTTTTCAGTCACATTTCAAGGAGGCATCTTGCTTCCTATAAAAATGCCCAGCGTGCCTGCGTATACTCTAACATGCACAGGGTCTGGTCCTGACCAGGGCGTTGCAAATAGCAGTGACCAAGGTGGGGAAAGCAGTAAGACAATTCTTGAACTTCTCTTTTGACACTTCGTACCTTCAGAGGTTTGCATGAGAACTACATGGCAAGGTCATGCAGCCATGGCCTTGACTTCAGTGTACACCCTTTGCACACTGAGATCTTTGCGTGTCAATAGAAGTCCCTCAGACAGCCACCTTGTTTTGAGTCTCCTAGATGCCACAGGGCCAAAGGTAAGAGTAATTCGATTTCATCTCCAGTTGCTAATGAAAAAGGTAGCATAAACAAGACAGATAAGCTTTTGGTAAATATGTATGCATTTTTATTAAATTATTTTTTAAAGAATAATGGGTGGAGATGCCTCAGTCAGTGAAGTATTTGAGGTGGGCATCAAGCTTGAGTTGATCCCCCCACCAGAACTCATTTTAGAGAAAAAGCAGTGCTAGCCAGGCAGAGACAGAAGTGTCTTTGCACAGTGAATCAGTCAACTTCAGGTTCTGTGAGACTCTGTTTAGAAGGGCTAGGGTGTCGAGCTGGGCATGGTGGTGCTTACCTTATCCCAGCACTCAGGAGGGATGCAGGTGGATCTCTGTGAGTTCAAGCCCAGACTGATTTATGTAGTGAGTTCCAGGTTAGCCGGAGCCACACAGTGAGAGCCTGCCATTGAGATGTAGAGAGATCAAGGGGGACACCTCAAAGCATGTATGTGTGCACACGGGTGTAAACACACCTAGAGGCTTGCACCATGTGTAGCTGTGACTTCTCAGGAAAAGGCGGAACTTCCAGTCAGCTGCGTGGAGCCTTGTTCCTGGCAAACTCCTCCCTCGTGAAGGATGGTGTCTCTACAGAGGGACAGTTCAGGATTTGTCTCTTGTGTTCATGGCAACAGTGGAGTTGCATGCAGGGTGTCCAGCTGAACAGGAGCTTCTGGCTAATTGTGTCCTCCAGGGTGGTTAGGACGGATGTGAAGCTGATAGGGCAGCCTTCTTCAGTCTTCCTCTGTTTCATCCCACACTGCCCAGAGCCTGACTTGAGAACTTAAAAAGGTCTTTTGGCTTGTTGGAAGTGAGCTAATGAAGTAAGAGAAAAAAATAACAGAAATCAATGTTTACTTATGCATAGAAACTGGACACTAGGTGTGTTTTTGTTTGGTTTGTGTGTGTATGCTTGTGCACATAGACATGAGTACATACACATGTGTGTTTAACTATGTTTGCCTGTGCACACAATGCAAAAGCCAGAGGATGCACTGAATGTTTGTCCTTATCTCTCTCCTTCCTTTTTGAGAGAGGCCCGCTCTCTGAGCCTTGAATTCACTTTCCAGAGAGTTCCTGGGAGCCTCCTGTTGCAGACTTTCTGGCACTGGGATTACATATACGTATTGCACATATGAATTACACATACATACTACACATATGTATTATAATGCCTAGATTTTTCCAAGGGTGTAAGGGGATTCAAACTCAGCTCTTCATTATTGCACTGGAAGCCCTTTATCCACTGAGCCATCACTTCATCCCTTGAGTGTTTCCTTCTGTGCTGTAAGAAAGAGGAGAATCTTTCTACTTGTTGTGATTTTGTGCTCGGTGCCAATCAGTTGGAGATATTCCTAATGCCAGTGGCTTTGCACTTTCTTTTAAAAACAGTTCAGTATCATTTTGGGAGCTAACCATGAAATAGTCCTGACATGATCACCTTTTATGAGTTGTGCGGTCCAGGTTAGCATGCATAATACTTCATTTCTTCTTACTATTTTTTAACTTGATTGAATGCACCACTCGGAGATAAAAATTGCTTTTTACAGCTGTGAGCATAAAATGAAAAAGCTTATCGCTGTTAAGTGTATAGATTTTTTCATTACAATTTTTGTTATAAATAACTCACTGGCTAAATTCAAATCAGTACGATGGAGTTGAAACATAATAATACTATTGATTTAGTAAATCCTGGCATTCCAATGTCATTTCTTGATGAAATTAATATCATGTGAGTCATTTTCTAATGCGTACACGAGCATTAAGCCATTCTTCAAACTAAAAAAGGAACACTCTGAAGCAAATGGCTTTTTTAGAAAAGTGTGACATATGCTGATATTAATAAAGTTACCAGAGTTCATTATAGAGCAATTTGAATGTAGTACTAATTAAAACCTTCCTTTGGTTTTACTGAACCCTGTTCTTAGAAATTAGGCAAGTTATTAAAGCCTCGAAGAGAAAGAAACCTATGTGATGTTTAATTTCCCAATAGATGAAAAACTGGCATGTTGGAACAAAAAAATAATATTGTGCAGTGCAGTGTTTGTTTGTTTGTTTGTTTGTTATTACTTTTGTGTATCTATGTGTCTGTGGGAGTGTGTTTGCATTCTGGGCGTGAGTGTCTTTCTCTGCTCTCATCGTATTCCTTGGTGGTAGGGTCGCTCTCTCCTTTTGAATCTGGTTTTGCATTTTCTTTTTTCTCCTTCCTTCCTTCCTTCCTTCCTTCCTTCCTTCCTTCCTTCCTTCCTTCCCTCCCTCCCTCCCTCCCTCCTTCTTTCCTTCCTTCCTGTTTGCTGTCTTTCTTTTTTAAGATAGGGTTTCTCTATATAACCATCCTGGCTGTTCTGGAACTCACTCTATAGACCAGACTGGTCTTGAACTCAGAGATCTGTCTGCCTCTGCCTCCTAAATACTGGGATTAAAGGTGTGTACCACACTGCCTAGCAGGGTTTGTATTTTTATGCAAAGCCCGAAGCCAGCAAGCCCCAGAGGGCTCCTCTTGTCTTTGTCTCACCTCCCTCCCTTGGCGCTGGGGTCCCAGGTGAGTGTGGAATGCCTGGTTTGTTATGTGGATGCTGAGATTTCACTCCTGCCCTCAGAACTGGGCAGCAAGTGCTCGGAAGACCAAGCCATCTCTCCAGCCACGCTCAGCTGTACTATTGTGGGAGCACAATAGACTCAGTGATTTAAGGACTTCAAAGAAGTCAGGGTGTATAAATGACATAGGCATTTTTTTTTAATTTCATATCAACATAAAGATAAAGGAAGAAACAAAGAGCTGATCATTACTAGAGTTATTGCTCGTAAGCCAGAAAATGTCTTCTAGCCTTCAGTTCTGGAAGTTAGACTGAAAATGTGGCTGCGTTCAGGGGTGATTGCCTTGCCTTTTACATTAAAATCCTCATCAAGAACATTTAAATTGTGTCATGGTAATAGTTTGAACTCAGTTTCTTCCCTGTCACATTCTGCATAAGTTTGTGTCATGTCAGCTGTATTTGTCTAGTGAAGTGGCCATGGAGAATGTGAATTAGCAACACGCTCCATTTTAAGAGATTTTTAAAGTAAATTATTATTAATAGCTGTCACTTTTCAACTTGGTAATAAATAGCTTTAAAAAATTTGGGGGAGCCTACAGGTTACAGGATTTTTTTCCTTGCAAATTGGTGATTTTTAAATGACATTAATTAATTAAATTGTGTGTGTGTGTGTGTGTGTGCACCTGTGTCCAGTGCACACATGGAAGCCAGAGGACAGCGTGCGGAGGTTTGACTCTGTCTACCACACGAGTCTCCAGCCACCATGCTTGGCAGCAGACCCCTTCACCTGACAAGCCCTCTCCAGTCCAAATTTTTGATATTCTTTTTATAACACAGAATTTGCAGTCAAGTTGTTTGTGTTGAATTTGGGCTCTGAGTACCTGCACAGACCACTGAACCCCTCTGTGTTGTAGCCTCCTCTCTATTGGATAGGTGGTACTTCACTGACACTGTGTGCGTGTGTATATAATACCACAGAGCGCTTCCAAGCATTCCTATCCTCTTTGGGATTGTTGCTTCTGCCTACCAGATATTACCTGCACAACCAGGTGAGACTGAGTGCCGAGTCACTGGGTGCAGATGGTGAGATCTGCTTAAGTTTTGAAGGAAGCCAACTTAGTGGGTCCTGGGCAGAAAAAAGACCGTGTGTTACAGCATCCCCTTTATTATACCATGTCTGTCTTCATGCACATATATGTGTTCTACGTGACATCTAGTGTTCGGCTCCATGTTCCTCTAATAAAGGAATGATAGAGCGTGAAACTGGATGAATGCCAGGAAGTCATCTGGCTTTTTTTTTTTTGGTTCTTTATTTAATTTGAGAGATAATCACTGAGGTCTTTCTGGAATGAACCACATACAATAAACAAGAGAGTCTGACAGCTTCCAGAAAGTGCTGCATATACAACATGGTCTCTTTCATGGCTTTTAAGCTTCTTTAATGGCTAGAATGTTCAGTGCTGGCTCCTAAAGAACATATCTCATTTTTAAAGTAAAGTTTCTGGAATTGGAATTGGAAAATAATAGAGGTGGCATATTTGGTTGAACTTGCATGTATTTTATCTTGAGGTCTTTAAAATTTTCATTATGTTGGCCTAAGTATTTTAAACTGGCAGGATATCTGCATGGCTATAGAAGCAGAGTTTGGTTTGTTTTTCATTTGCTTTAGAGGTGGTCTTAGGACCTGAGACTTGGTCAGTCTGTAAAGTGCTTACCATGCAAGCATTGAAGACTGGGATCCTCAGTACCTATGTAAAGAACTCCATGAGGCAGAGTATACCTCTAACTCTGGTGCTGGCGTAGGTGGGATAAATGTGGGGACACAGGACAGCTGAATCCCTGAAGCTCACCGATGACTAGTCAGCCATGTGATTGAATTAATTAACCTCAGATTCAGAGGGAGACTCTCAAAAAATAAGGTTGGAGAGTGATTAAGGAAAGGCAGCCAACGTTGACTTTCGGAATATACACAGACATACACATGCAGAGACAGAGAGGACACAGAGAGAGAGACACACACACACACACACACACAGAGAGAGAGAGAGAGAGAGAGAGAGAGAGAGAGAGAGAGAGAGAGAACACATACCCCCTCCAAACCACACACACAAATTATCTTAAGCAAGTGGACTTGAGGGATGCAAGGACAAGTTCAAGTTCAGATCCCTTCCAAAGAAGGACCACTCTGCATGTTTTATTTCTAAGGACAGACAGCCATGATTGGTTCTCACCAGACAACTGCACATGATATGGAATCAGATACGCGAGTAATCTACACGCAGAGCCCCCTGAGTCCCAGAGCTTTTCATGTAGTACCAGGAACATTGAGTGTAGCAGGATGGATGTCGACTTAACTAAAGATGTCTTCTCACCAGTGATCAACATCAAATTAAGATTCTGGGACAGAAAGACTTTAGGGTTGTAGGTTAGCTCTGCTTGGAAAGCTGGCTCTACTGGCACAGCAAGATTGTTGTTAAAGTTGTCAAAGTGGAGTTGGTACAGATGCTAGAGCTGAGGGCAGAAGCATGGGGCAGACCAGAAGTCTAGATTGCTTATGGGCCCCTTTTACAAAAAAACCGAGAGATGGAAGATTCACAGAGAGCCCTGGAGATTAGAGGCAGTTAAGAAGTAACCATTTGCTATGATTTGTGAGCAAGGTCACATGCAGGTTTAGCCTAGCATCTTCACACAGTAAACAGAGGGGTCCTGAGAAATCAGTGCCTTCTCCTGGGCCCTTCCTAGTTACCCAAGGCTTGCCTGTGTTGTCAACATAGCATAATACTAACTGCTTTAACTTGTTGACGACATGCAGGAAAGTTTGATAATTACTTCAGAATAAATGGATAAAGAGTTTTGTTTCAAAGAGGAAAACACTTTCCCGCATAATCCACGAGTGTGACTCAGATCTCACTCTTAAGTACAGGGAGTGTTGGCGTCCTCAGGAGAGCCTTGATTTTAATCTTTTAATTCAGGTGTCAATTAGTAACTCTTGTGTTTAGCTCTTGTGCCTCAGCACCTGCAGTTTTGCAACCCTGTTTTAGTTAGTCCTTGTTAATTCACATTGAATCCCTGGACCATAGCTTTGAATTCCTTTTGTTTTTCTAAAGTGCCTTTGAAAGTACGTGTTTTGTTCTCGGCACCACCTGTATTGAAGAATTTCTCCTTGCTCCTTTCTTTAGGGTTATAATTTTATAAAGTGTTGATTGTAAGTTCTTAAGGATTTATAAAATTTGTCGTGTAGACAACAAAGTCACCGTCTGCATTTAAGAGTGTTACCTATGCATTACATTTTTATAAAGTGTTGATTGTTAAGTTCTGAAGGAATTTATATAGATTTTGAATGAGTGAGGTTCTTTGAAATGTCCCCTGACATGTGATTGCCTCTCTTCTGATTACCCCCTCACCAACCTCCCCTGCTCCCAACACACACAGGGCACCAGTCCCTTCACCCAGACTCTGAATGTGCTGCCTTTGGATGTAGAGCTTCTTAGATTGCTGTGAAGATAGGAAGTGAACGGACCTGAGGCTGGAGAGATGCTCAGCAGTTAAGAGTGCGTGCTGATCTTGGAAAGGACCAGAGTTTGGTTCCCAGAAACCATACCAAGCAGCTCACTCCCATCTGTATAACTTCAACTCCAGAACTTCTGATGTCCTTTCTGCCCCCCAAAAGACATTTACACAAATGTGTGTGTGTGTGTACCTGTGTGTGTATACCCATGCGCTCTCTCTCTTGTTCACTCTCTCTCTTACACACACACACACACACACACAAAGTGCAAGTGTTCTTGTGTTCTATGAATGTTTTTATTCTGCCCTCTTGACAAACTGATGAAGCCTTAAGTTTTATTTTTATTTATTTGTATTAATTTCCCTTGTTTTTATGAGATGAGGCTCACTGTGTAGCAGAGGCAGGGACTAGAGCCCAATATTTAGTTCAGACTTGCCTTAAATGTACCATCTACCTGCCTTAGCCCTCAAGTGATGAAATTATAGGTATAAGCCCTCCATCTCAGAGGCAGGGCATGTGGGGGACACATGTTTGCACATGGGGAGGATAGAGGTCTACATTGGGCACCTTCCTCTGTAACAGTCCATCTTATTTTTCAGACAAGGTCTCTCACTGAACCTGGAGGTGGCCATTTCACCTGAACTGGCTGGCCAGCTAGTCCCTGGATCTGTTTGTGTCCGCTCACTCATTTCTAGGGCTGTAGACGTTTGTACTACAGCTGGTTTTTCCATGGGTGCTGGAGATCTGGACTGGAGACCTCATGCCTTTGAATAAAGCACTTTACCAGCTGAGCCATCATCCCACCCCTCTGATGGAGAATTTTATAAGGAATTCCTCTTTTCTAGTCTCCTGCTGGACAGAGTGAATAGGTTGGCTTTGGGTGGGGGATAGCTGGAGCACAGGCATACCCATTATGACTGTCTAGAGTTGACTATAGAATGGCATTATAGAATTAATTCAGAATCCACTTGAGATTTCCAGATCCAAGGAAGCTGTAGATCACAGGTATTTTTTCTTTTTTGTACTTCATATCCAATTGATGTATTTGGAAATAGCAAGGCTTATTTGAACGTGTTATTACATCAGGGATAGACTACAAATATAATATTTATCCGTGACTATGTACACTGCATGTGAGATATGAGGTGACCCCCATTTCAGCAAGATAAATTCTGATATCCTAAATCTAGGCAACCTCATCTTTAGCTGTGACTGAAGAAGATATTGAAGTTTGTTTTCTGGAAGAGGCAGGGAATCCCCAAAGCTCACACATCAGGTTCCAGGGAGGGGTCAATACTGTCAAACAACCTATTAAAAAGGAAGTGAATGCTCATCTTTATTGGGTAGAAGTCAGGTTTAGACGCTCAGTAGGACTGTTGCAGGGTCGCACAATCACTAGAGTAGTCATGGACTAGACCGGTAACTGACTCGGCCCCCAGCCTGGTTGGAAGGCAAATAGATTCTCACTGGTGGATGTCCTGTCATGTAATTTGGTGACAAAAGACCACACCTTTTTTCCGAAGATAATCCCATTGGGTTCCAGATGACTGATGGCCACCTCTGTTGTGTGGGCCTTCAGCAGAGAGCACCTGGCAAGATCAAAGCAATGTAGTAGCACATGAATTGTTTTGATTTGTGTAAATTTAACCATGGCCATGAAGGCGTGCTGCCTCTCCCTTGGAAAAGTAATTTAGCCTGCAGAAAATAATTAAATTCAGCGTCTTACAATAATTAGAAACTTGAAATGGGGAGGATTAATTATTTTCATCAGATTTCAGTCACTCAAGAAAATGCTTAAGAACGGAGTCCAGACAGTTGCCAAGTTAATTCACTTTTCCAGGTCCTTTAATATGCTCGCCTTTCTCCTGCAGGACCATGCAGACCTCCGAAGCCATTTCTTCACAGTTGGGATGAAACTGGAGACAGTGAATATAAATGAGCCCTTTCATATCTGTCCTGCATCAGTGACCAAGGTGGGTTTTCTGCTTTGCTCCTTGCGCTCCCCCCCCCCCCCCAGTGAATCCCGTAGGTCTTCAAAAATGGGCAGATGCAGTGTGTCCCTGCATGGAGCACTCAGAGTAACTCCCAATAAATAAACCAAAGGGAGATAAATGCACCTCCTTCCCGGTTCTGCATTTAGCTCTTCTTTTGAAAGGGGGCAGAGGAGTCTAACCATATCCCTCCTTCTATCATGTACAGGGTGACTATTCTTCTTGTAATAGCTGTCCACGGTTGAGTTGCAATTTACAAACACTATAAAGTTAACATACTGGGCTCGGTGGTTAAGAGGGATTTCAGAGCAATCGTGGAAACCTGAATTAAACGCCCAGATTTTATGTTAAAAGTTGACTGTTGCATGCCTGCAATCCAAGCCCCTAGCGGGCAGAAACAGGAGGATTACTGGGGCTTGCTAGCCAGCTAGTCTAGTTAACCAAATCCAACTAACCACCATCACCACCAAAACCACCACCATCACACCACCACACCATCACTACCAAGAACAACAATGAGAACGCCCCGAACACAGCTCAGATTCAGTGAGAAGTCTTGTTTCCAAGGAGAAAGGTGGAGCATGATAGGTCAGGATACCTGCCACCTCCTCTGGTCTCATATGCACACGGGATGTACATACCTGCACACAAGTGCACATATAAGCATTTGACACACACACACACACACACACACACACACACACGAAAGACTAACTCCTCTGCCTTCATGACTGTTTGTATTTGGAGAATACCCGGAAGGAGTGAATGCAGAATCTTATTTCCTCATACCCGGCCTTCCTGCTCTCTTTATTATCATCTGTTTTCATTGGCTAAGGAAAACCACGTGCTTCTGAGATTGGCAGTCAAAATGAAATTCCTTTTCTGAGTAAAGTTGTTTGTATACTGATCTGGTAGTCTCTTAAGATTATATGATTATTAAGATTTTCTTTTCTTCATAAGAGAAATCCCAGTGGTTCTAATAATGGTCAAATTCAAATTGCGTGCTTCCCACCTTAAATATTAGCTTTTGCTAAGTGGTAGGAGATGCTGAGAAGCTTAGCAATTTTAGCCAATGTATCTTTCAGTTAATGACCTTTATATTCAGAGAAAGAATTTGAGTAAAGATTCAAGGTCATTGGCTTTTTAATTTCTATTTCCAAAGGAAAGTGGATTTATTCTTGCAGACATTATATATATATATACTCAGACATTATTATATTTGAACCCTTCCTTCCTTCCTTCCTTCCTTCCTTCCTTCCTTCCTTCCTTCCTTCCTTCCTTCCTTCCTTCCACCTTTTTCATGATTTGGTAGAATATCAGAAAATCAGTGGTGATACTATATTAAACATGTAAACTGATTGCAATCATGACACAGAACTTTCTTCTTAAACTAAAATTTAATAAGAGGAAAAGTTGACTTGCTTTGCTAGATAATATCAGGCTTGAAACTCAGGCGTTCCTGCTGTTCTACCACGTATTAAAACCCTTTGGTTGGAAACAATGTTTGTAGTCTTTACTGTGTTTCTGGTAGTTGTGACCAGTTTCCCACAGACTGAATAGTTGTCCCTTGGTCTTAAAGCCTGTCCAGAATTTCCCATTGTGCTGGAGTTGGGTGGTATAGTCATGGCAACAGCCCACTTTTCTGGCTACATTGACTTATCTGAAACATGGCAGAACCACCTTCCCATCATCTCTAGAAAGGTAGCTTACAGAGCTGTTGTGCTCAGTCCACAGTGGTCACATTTCTCAAGTTTTTATAACTTAACATTATTGCTATATTCACTGGTAGACAGTGATACATTTCCTCCAGATAGCCTCGAATATCATCAATTTGGATCAACTTTGAGCAACATAGGTTGGGGTTTCACAATTAATTCCCCTTAAATCATCACATGGGGAGAATGAAGTGTTTGCAGTGCTTTTGAAATTACACGTTCATGTTGCTTTCCTTAGTGCTTGTGTCGGAGAGGAACGTCTTACATTGTTCTGCTCATACACACCCCATTCTTCTTTTAATGCCCATTTCTTGTTTTCATGTGTCAGCTGGAATTTTTTTGCCTATCAGAACCCCGTAGATAGGTTCAAGGTACATCTTCATGTGTGCTTATCAGAGTATTTTTCATGTAAAAAGTATTTATAACTAAATATGTTTTCACTGCAGGTGTTACCAGGAGTGGATATGATAATATTTCATTGTATACATGCTTGAAATTCTTAAAAAATACACTAAATATATTTCTCTCAACACTGAAATACCTTAGAATATCTTGTTTGAGACTATAATATACTATCTTATCGTTACATTTTACAACGGAAGTTTCACACACGCATCCCTTTGAGGTTTTTCTTCCTGGCAGCCCTGTTGAAGCTAGGGTAACTGATATTAAAGCAAACAGAGACAGATGCAGAGTGGCGAGTGTTACATGACCAGGCGTTAACAGTGGGGCAGGGCTGGTTCTAGTGTTTCAAACACTGGGGGACGAGGTGCTAACACTGGTGTATGTGAAATGCCTTGCATTGATTAGAGGGCAGGGCATGGGGATTCAAAGTCAGGACTTCTGTTGCTATCACATGTACTTGTGTTTCTTCTATTCCTGTTTCTGCCCATTCTGAGCTGTGTAGTCGTAGGTGCTTCACTTCCTGGATGTTTGAGTTCTGTATCAGAGGGAGCACAAAGAAGCGGTTTTCATCCCCGGGACCATGAGTCCTGATGTGACGGAAGTCCCTGGATTTTTTTCTGAAGTGTTCTCACATCAATGTGCAGTTTGATGGATTCTGAAACTCTTCAGACAGGGCCTGACAGTGCTTAGAAACCTTGCCGCCTAATGTGTGTGAGAACTGTGTGTATGTGTGGTAGGACTGATCACAGTAATCTACAGACAGTGACTGAGTGGTCAAAGGCATTGCTGGGGACAGTGAGGCATCGACCGAGTCCCTGCTGTTATCAAGTCTACTTTATACTGGAGGGAATCAAACAACAAAGAAAATTAATGAGTAAATAAATACAGTTTAGTGGAAGCTAAATACTAAGGAGACAGATCTCAAGAAGGGGTTACTGAAACCAGGGGTAGATGGGGAAATATTATCTTAATTTTTTAACTTTTTTTTTTATGGGTATGGGTGTTTGCCTGCATGTATATCTGTGCACCATGCCCATGGTTGATGCTTGCAGAAGCCAGAAGAGGGCACTGGATCCCTTAGAAATGGAGTTACAGACCAGCGTAAGCCACTACGTGGTTGCTGGGAATTGAACAACCAGTGCTCTTAACCACTGAGTAAGCCATCGCTCCAGTCCAGAGAATGTGGTCTTAAATATAATCAGGAGTTATTATCCTGGGCAAGCTGGCCATGCTCGTCTTTCTTTAATCTGCTTTAAAACAGGATCTCACGTGACCCAGGCTGCTCTTAAGCAGCCTGCATCTGCAGGTGTTGAGATGACCGCTGTGCCACCGCATCCATCTTGGTTCTTTGTGTCTTACAGTAGACTTTCAAGGGTAACCTCAGTGAGTACAGTTGGAACTAGTTACTGGAATAATAATGAAGAGGGGAAGATTTGACTTCCTACTCTTGCTTAATATTAAAATATTCTGCCTAGAATATACTTTATAATGGAGGGAGCTAGGAAACACAGCTTAGCAAAAAATGGAAAGATACTGCATCTCCCTCTCTCCTTCACTTTTTCTGTGTGTGTGAGAGCACACGCACCTGTGTATGCATGTATGCGCCTGTGTATGCATGAATATATGTATGTGTGTTCCTGTACGAGATTGTGGGGTGTAAGGCATCTGATTTCGCTGTCTGCTTAGAGCTTTGTTTCCTTTTCTTTTCTTTGGTATTGGAGATTCTATCTAGAACCCAACACACACTAGGCAGGCGCTCTACCATTGAGCTATATCTTGAGTCCTTTTTAGATTTACTTTTTGCTTGGAGACAGAGCCTCATTAACTTGCCCAGGCTGGTCTTGAATTCACTCTGTAGCCCAGACAGTTGACAAACTTATAAACTTGGCCCCCACTCGCATAATTGCCCTCCTTAGCTGGACTGACAGACTTACACCACCAGACCTGTCTTGTCCATTTTTACCATTGACATTTTTCTCTCACATTCATTGTATATTCACGTACAAAACATTTTCCATGCCTTTGTGAACCATCTGATGAATAAAAGAGGTCACTGTCTTCAAAGAACACTTGATATTTTGGTGGTGACAGGTGGCAGGTGGTGATGGAAAGATGAAGTAAAGACAGGTTCTACATCTGTGATTTCCGCTCTGGGTATAGTATGTTATAATTTGAAGGTGGTAAGTCATGAGCCTAGACGTCTCTCAGAGCTGAACTCAGAGGAGGTAAAGGGTCTGATGTGGAGAATTTGGTTCATTGTCGAGGTTGAGGTGCCATTTTAGTCCTTTAGTACCCAGTTTATTTTCCTATGGGCAGGGATTTGTCTGTTTGTCTGTTTGCTTTTCTTCCATCTGAGGCCCTAGTTTTATATTTCTGTCTCTGTTTTTCATTTTCTCTCCTTTGTATATTTTAGTTACTTCTCTCTTCATGTTTATGACCACACGGCTGATTCTCCCTTTAACCCCTGGATTAATTTAGTAATCCATACACAAATGCTGGTTTGTGCTAAAATCAATTTGACAGGACGTGCTTTGTGTCTGTGAAACAGTGTCAGGATTTAGATGTGTAATACCGAGAAAGTAACTTTGACTTCGTTTTCTTCCCTTAGGTTTTTAACAATCATTTTTTCCAAGTGACTATTGATGACCTAAGACCTGAACCTAACAAACTCTCGATGCTGTGCCATGCAGATTCTTTGGGAATTTTGCCAGTACAGTGGTGCCTTAAAAACGGAGTCAACCTCACTCCTCCCAAAGGTGTGTATCCCGTGGAAATGTGTGGGGTTGGAATGATCCAGGCTAGTGTCTCATTGTCTCTGGAATGATGTCATCATGTTTACATGGAGAAGTTGCAGTGTGAATTGACAGTGATGGAAACAAAGAGGTCTTCATTAGTTTGATTGACATTGGTGTCACCCATAGCTCCACCCCTTGGGCAGTTTATGAGGTTGGGTTTTCAGCCTTAATGGCAGGGCACTTCCTCTGTCAGCTGCTCTGTAGCTGCTTCTCACTATGGTGTAGTGAGAGATCCAAGCAACAGTGGTGCCCAGACATGAAAGTGTCTGAGATAAAATGCCAGTAGTGTATTTCTTTCAACTTAGTGTTCTTTCTACTTTGCTCAGATACTCTTAGGATCCAAAAATTTAATGTAATAACACATTACATTATTCACTTCATGCTATAATATGGTCTCATAATTCACTTCATGTGCGATGCATTGCAGCAATTCACACAGGGCCAGGTTGCATTAATATAATTTAAAATCTAAGCAATGCTTAACGACACCCTTGTAGTTTGTTACGTGGCTTTTTGTTGGCTACATGTCTAAGGTTTACTCAGGGGCGACAACAATAAAAGAAGATGAGGCTCTGAATGGTGGTGTACTCAGACAGCAGAGGCAGGAAAACCAGGAAGCCAAGCTCTTCTGCAGCTACACAGTGAGTTTAAAGCCAGCCGGGGCTACCAGAAACCCTGGCTAAGAAAACAAACTAAATACTAAGCAGAATGAAAGACAAGACTATGAGAGGCTATGTAAAGGGACTAGCAGGGGAGAAAACTGGAGAAAGAATTAGAAAAATAAACTTAATGGAACAGATTTCAACAGACTACCTTAAATCAAAAGAGGTTTTACAGTAACCTTTTCGGATCTCTGGGGATTATGGGATTACTTCTGACGTCATGCTTGCTAGCTGGCGGTCACAGGCTATGCTGGGCACGTCATTGACTTGTGCTGTGCCTGGTTTATCTACCGTATCGTTGTCCTTGTTGGGCTCTGGTTCTCCTTTCCCTTCCACACGCCTCTCTATGGGGAAAGGACTGTGTATTTCCATTTCGGCTCTTGACTCCTCAGGTTTCAGGTGCGTAGTTATGGGGGCTGATGACACAGCTGTGAACTTGCTTGACACCGTTTGAAATCTCTGATTCACTGTGTCCTCAAAAATTCTTTGATGACGACGGTTCATCACTGACAGTTGATATAATGTGCTCTGTGCCCTGGCTGGAGAAACAAGGATTTGAGCGACAGACAGGAGGTGTGGTCTCCACGACTGCCCCTGACGGTGCTAGAAAAGGCTTCAGTCTGTGTGTGCTCTGTGCATTTCTGTTTGGCTTCTGTTTGTTGTGACCTGGACCAAATGAAAAGCTTAAGCTTCAAAACTGTCATGGGGCCTTCATGGTCGTCTCCTTAAGTAGCACGCAGAACCAAGCCGACAGTCAAACTCTTACAATCTAACTACAAGCTTCTACTCTCAGTGGTTTCTTGGGAATTATTATAATTTTTCCCACTATAGAATTCCTGTGTCTGACTGCTTGCCCAGTGTGAAGCCCCTAGATTCATCTTTATCTCTTTCTAACTTCTACACGGAAGCATGTAGAATGGATTCTGTTCATCAGAAGAGGGCTTAGATAATGGGGATGCTGCTTGGTGAGGTTTCACAAATCTCTACTTAGTAATCACATCTGCTTTAGAACTAATAAAGGATAAACATTTACATGCTGATTTTTGACTACTAGATCCGTTCCTTGTGATAGTATATCAAAGTGGGTATACGTGTTAAGGAATTTTTGAATGCATATCCTTTGAAATGTAGGAAAGGAGATTGTTGACATATCTTGAATATTTACAAGAAAAATAAGCATAGGTAGCTATCTGACTGTTCATATTTATGATAGGAAGGAAATTATTGTGCATTAATATAGTTGAACTCATGCCTACAATAATGATTAGCACGTACACATATAAAATGAAGTATTTTCTATCTTTAGGTTATTGGTGTGTGTGTGTGTGTGTGTGTGTGTGTGTGTGTGTGTGTGTGTGTGTTTATGTACACCTGAGGCCAGAAGAGAGTATCAGATCGTGTGGAGCTGGAGTTACATTTGGACCCTGCCCAGTATGGGTACTAGAAACCAAACTCTGGTTTCTGCAGTGGTATCAAGCTCTCTTAACTTGCTAAGCCCTACCTATCCAGATCCAAGATTTTTATACCCACTGATCATCCATCATTATATGTTTTTATTTCCTCTCACCCAAATGCTTGTAACTCTTGGGTAAAATTATCTTAAACATCCTTTTTAACCAATCCTTACAAAGATGAATCATGCCTTTCTGCAGAATTTTAAAACAGAAAAACAGTGTTTACTCATGGATTTGATAGTTTTTTTTTTAAAATAGGATATTGAGTTATGGTCATTAGTACTTGTTAAAAAGAAGACCCCACTGGCAAGCCTTTCAAGCCCAAAGTGACAAGCATCCTTTGCTAGGTAAAGAGCCAGTGGTGATCTGTAGCTGTCTGCTGGCTATGTGGTAGCTTTATTGAAATAGAAACATTATGTTTTATATTATAAGAGAAAAAGAAACATAGGAAAATGGACAAGGACTATGAATGGATGAAGTCTAAGAAAAGGGTAGTAATTCTTGTGTGTGCATGTGTGCGTGTGTGTGTGCGCGTGTGCGTGCATGTGTGCCCGTGTGCACATACACAGGTACATCTGGAGGCCAGAAGCCGCTCTTAGCTGTTGATCCTCGGGGCAACTGTATTCCTAGCTTTTTTTTTTTTTAAAAAAGTATGTATTTTATTTACTTATTTCTTGACATTTTTATTGAAATTTTTCATACAATATATTTCAATCATATTTTTCTCCTCCCTGATCCTCCCCAATTCTTCTTGCATCCAGCTCTATGACCATTTTTTTTTTTGTTTTTAAACAGCAATCAAGCAAGCAAGGAAACAAGCAACAACCAAAACCCAAGAAACACACAAATAATCCACAAAAACACAAAATCAGAAAACAAAGAGAAGAACAGCAACACTTGGCTTTGGCTGTAGAGAAATGAATAGTCTTAGTCTTGGCTGTGAGATTATAGCTGAGTGCAGTGGTGTGGAATACAGACCCAAAATTTTAAATACTCTGCAGATTATGTAGAGTACACAGGAGAATATATTAACCATTGTATTTAAACCCTATATCATATTACAATGAGGGATTTTAGCACTCAAGTGGAAAATTTTCATATTTGAAATGGGTCTTAAAAATTATCTCATTTAAACATCAGTCGTTTCTTCCCTTGAGGAACGTCAAGCTCTGTCGTGTTAAACGTTTTCTGAAATCCCAAGAGGGTGTCTAAATCCCAGCCTTAAAATCTTAAGTGAATGCTTCTCTGCATAACTATGCCACCCTTTGCTGCTATTCCCGTGACTGGCATCTCCACACAATCCATCATCCTTCAGGGCAGTTTGGGTGGCCTTGGGCAGGGCTGGCAGATTTAGTGGGCCATGGCTTTTGCATGGGTAATTGGTCTATGGTTCAGAGCAGTTGGTGAATTACAGTATGAAGGTGTAATTTCCCAAATGTTGATGGTTATACCACAGTTGTGGCTTTGTTTATTGGGCCCTGGTTTCATCTCATGAGGGTAGATTCTATTTATTTTGGTAGTTAAATTAATGTGACTTTAGAGGCATTGATCCTGGTGGGGTTTATACTGTGGTTTAGTGGTTTCCTTTTGAGGTAGTTCATTATGTGTCTTATCTTACTCTGAGCGCTTGGACACCTGTTGCAGGATTTCTCAAACACTATTCCCTAATTTATTAATATATGAAAGGAGAAGTTTTTTTTTAAAGTCTCTTTTAAGCTTGAACATTGGGGTTTATAGCTAGAATGTGTAAGATGTAATATACATATCCCCAAGAGATTTCAAAGGTTTTTCCTTGTGCTTATATTTCTGTGAAAACTGAAAACTTGCAATTGGATGTTGCCTGGTCTCTGAAAGATTTTAGTTAGACGGTGACATAGGAGACAGACATGCCAAGAACACAGGTCTCTTTTTATGTGGTTTTGACTCTGTTCTCTTTTAAAAGAGAAAGGGAAATATATCTGCTCCAGACTCGAGAGAGGAGACTTCTAAGCTATGATGGACAGGAACTTCTCAGTGGCTCTCTGCCTCTGTGCTTCACTGTCAAGCAAAGGCTAGAGCCTGAGAGATCTGATCCTGTTAGTTTAGTCCAGTAAGGACTGCTAGTGTTATAGGCCCTACCAAATGTGAATAACTAGACACACAAATAAGTAAACTGAAATAAAGGATACAAAGGATATGAACCTTCTGGGCATATAATACCACAGGTTAGCTGTAGAATTTAAAGGGTGGTGAAAACCGTGTCGCCCTTAGATTTGTGTTGTACAATGTAGGTGACAATATCGAAGTAAACCGCTTACTTTAGCACTTTGCTAGTCTCTAGGTAAACCATCTAGTAGGCACATAAACTGTCTGATGTAATTTAGGAAGGAGAGGTGTATTTAAATTATTATCGGGAGCCGGGCGATGGTGGCGCACGCCTTTAATCCCAGCACTCGGGAGGCAGAGGCAGGCGGATCTCTGTGAGTTCGAGACCATCCTGGTCTACAGAGCTAGTTCCAGGACAGGCTCCAAAGCCACAGAGAAACCCTGTCTCGAAAAACCACAAAAATAAATAAATAAATAAATAAATAAATAAATAATTATCGGGGCACAAAATAGTCATTTCCTAATTCCAACTCTCTTTTCTTAAAGAATCTGAGTCACTGGCAGTTGTCCTTAGTTCATTTCAAAAATTTCATTTTATCAATCAATAGTTGTAGAGAAAAATATATAGGCAATCATTCAGGCATGGTGACATACAAGTGTAACCCCAGCACCTGGGAGACAGTAAGGAGGATCAGGAGTTCAAATTCATGCTTCGCTATATAGTGAGTTTGAGATCAGCCTGGGCTTCATGCAAGACCCCTCACTCTCTCTCTCTATGCATGTGTGTGTAAGTGTATGCGTATATATGTGTGCATACATGTGTAACACATATATGTACGCACATGCACGAACAAAGTTGACACTCATTGATCCATTCAAATGATGTTAACATTTTGCCATGTGTGATTTGGAGATTAGGCTGTACTGGTTTTCCACTCGTTAGGGGGAGACACTTGCTGCACAGGCTCAACAATCTGAGTTCGATCCCCAGGACTCTCACCACATACACACGTCATGGCGTGAGCCTCTTGTTTGGGGGACACCAGAACTTTATTTATTTATTTTACTTTTGCAAATTGCCATGTGATCAAGTTTTAAAACTTATCCTTCATCTTGCACTGGAGACAGAGCTGCCTACCTGATTAATAGATATGGGAAAAGAGCCATATTTCTCATCTTCTGATTCATTTTCCACCAAAGAGGTCACTTTTAATTGAAAAGAGTTAAGAGGATGAACCTGGGGTTGCTTTTAATACTGAAAATATTTCTGGTTGTTAAAAACTAAGAATCCCTTTGGCTTACTGACTTTAAGATTTTTAAAGTGTTCATTTTTTCCCCTTTCAGCACTTGATATTTATATGATATTGGAGTCTATTTTTGGAAATATCTGTGTCTCCCAACATAGTTCAAAATAGCGTGTTGGCTTTGCATTTATGCGGAAAAGCGTGTTAATTGGTCCACAGTGCCCTCTTACTAAATGCTTCCCAGCCTAGTCTTTTTCTACAAGAAGCAGCACTCTGACTAGTTCTCATGCCAAACTGACCCTGGTTCCCCTCCTCTTGCCTCCCTTCCCCTTGCTTTTCTGCATGATTCTGTCAATAGAAAGCAGAGCTCGGATGGGAAAGGATGAGTGGCTGCTGTGTTAAATGACCGTGGACGGAGTCCTGGGAGGTGTAGGTGACTAGTTCAGTACTTCTCACCGCTCCCATTCCTTGTTTTCAGCTGAGTTTGTGTATGAAGTATGAGCACGGTCCTCTCATACTCTACCGTAGAATTGCTTTGTATGCTTTCTTTTCTGTTACAACTGTACCATTAGAATTTGGTTCTCACCAGCTTATTCCATGCCAGCCTTACCATTCTGTTTACTGATGTTCGAATTCACACCTGGGTTTTTGGGCTCACAGATCCTTTTCCATTCAGGACCTACACTACACTCCTCTTTCCCCAAAGAGCTGGGTCTTTTTCCTCAGTTCTAGGATGACAATATCTTGTGCACCACCACACTTGACTTCCCTTCCCTCCCCTCCCTCTCTCCCTCCCTCCCTCCCTCCCTCCCTCATCTCTCTCTCTCTCTCTCTCTCTCTCTCTCTCTCTCTCTCTCTCTCTCTCTCTCTCTCTCTCTCTCTCTCTCTCTCTCTCTCTCTCTCTCTCTCTCTCTCCCTTCCTTTCGTTTTTAAAAACGTAGGTTCTAGAGATGGAACTCGGGTCCTCATGCTTATAAAGCAAGCCCTTTACTGGCCAAGTCATCTTTCCAGCACAGCTGACTTTTCAGATTGATACCATCTCTGTCATTGTCGGTGAAATCTGGGCCACATAAAGGGAAGCTTTTGTCAGTTTGCTTTACTTCTCTAACTCCAGTGTTAAGGACAGCACCTCACACCCAGCATGTATAGGGTCATGTTACTCTTTTTTTTTTGTGTGTGGACAAAGGAAGTAATGTCTAGGATAGAGGCTGAGCATATCCAGAAGACTGGTAGTCTAACAAGCTGTCACCCACCATAGTGCAGAAGAGCACTAAAGGTCTTGTTTCCCACTGGCTTCAGAATGTGGGCATCTTTTAGTCTTCTTCTTGTCCAGCTTGTGGAGGACAAGCATGATATCCTTTTGCTAGTTTCTTATTTTTTATTATGATGGAATATTTTATAGCCAGGCTCCATGAAAAAGGGGCTTTTATTGTTGTGTGTTTGCTTCCTAAGACTAAAATCATACTTAAGCTTTTCTGATAACCCATTCTACACACAGGCAAGGGCACAAGGCCACTGCCTTGAGCAGTCCTGACTCTCCTCTTTGTACCAGAGTGATGCCTCACTCAGAGACTCTGTACTTGGATAAATTCTGAGTTGGTGAAGCTGAGGGCAGGAGTCACTCATGACGTGTGTCACAAGTTGTACAGGACCTTCATTGATTGGCACATGATCTGACTATGTATGGTGCCTGAACAAAGATGCTAGGCTACCAAATTGTTTGTCCCTGAAGCCCTTTCCCAGTCGTGAGTGAAAGCTTGAAAAGGAAAAGAGATTAAAGACATTTGCCACGAGTTCAAAGCAATTATTTTTCTTAATTTTTCTGTTCTTTGTATAACTCTAGTGAGTCCATGTTGGCGGTTAGTCTTTTGAGCTAAGGTCATAGCAAATACTTTCTCACGATTTTTCCCCTCTAACCATGCATAACCACGTCTTGGGTAAATCTCATGTTATTTTCTGTTATTGGAAAATTATTTCTGCCTTCCCCAAGTTTCATAACTTGCCGCACATTTTTAATATCTAACCCATTTTTATTGTTGGAGGGGTCATTTTTATGGGCTAAGTTCCTAGAAATGAAATTGTGTCAAAGGGCATAGCTCTTTATACTGTATGTTTTCAAAGACATTATCCATTTTCACAGCCACACTTAATGGCTGCAAGCAGAGCTGCTTGATGTCTGTTCATTTGTATCACAAGAAAATGGGTCATCAGCCTTTCCCCCCTTGCACCCACACTGTTTGGAATGTCTTCAAATGGTAAGGAAGGCTTAATGTCCTTTAGTGACTGTCATTCACACAGTCTCCGTAGGTGACTTTGTACGAACTGTAATCGTTTAAGGCGTTTTAGTTCCTCTTTATTTTTTCCCCCTCCTCTTTGCTGTTTTTTTCCCCTCCCTCCTGGTTTAAACCTTGTTTTCTTGGCTGTGCTTAAGCCTCAGTACTTCTTGTTCTGTCTTTGTTGATGAATGAGAGTAATTGACCCCTGTTGTCTCTATTATACAATCCATGGCAATTTGTATTTTATGTAGTACTTATTTTCTGAGCTGTCTCAAAACGGCCTAACAAAAAGAGCTCATTATCAGCCCAAAGGAAAAGAATTTTTAAATGACGGCATGAATAACAGTCCCTAAGAGAAAGGGGGAGGAGAAGTCTAAGCCATTCCAATTTTCAAGTAAATGAGTGAGTTTTAGGGTCAAGATAATTAATTGCTGCTTAGACGAAGCCCAGCAAGACTTGATTGTATCTAGAAATTATTAGATTAGAAATGGCTTCCCCACGGACACTGTTGCATTCTGGATGTATAGAAGGACTGACTGCAGGTCCATGATGGCACTGTGTGACACTTTGCAGCCCATCAGAAAGTGGTTGTAGAAAACCCAGCTAAACATCTATATGTAACAACAGGGGGTGACGTCTACATCAGAAGATTTGATCTGAGCAGATATGAACCACAAAGAACACCCAAATGCAGTTCATACAATTGCATGGATATCAGAAAATACTTTGTACCACTGGCTCAGTTGGTAAAGTGCTTGCCTCTCACACAGGAAGACCAAACTTTTCAGTCCCATGTAGAGGAACCAGATATGGTGTGACTTGTGTCCAAACCCAGCACTGTGGAGGCAGAATCAGGCAAATCCATGAGGGCTCTTTGGCCACCCAGCAAAGGCTGCTTGGTATGTTCCAGGCCACTGAGCACTCCCCTCTTAAACAAAACCAAACCTAGATTGCACTAAGAAACAATAGCGAACGTTGTTCTCTGCCCTTTAGACACATGAGCATACATGAGCATACACCATCTCAAACAGGCATGAGAACATTTTGCCATTCATTCATTTTGGATTTTCCAGGTACTTGCACAATAATCTCCCAACGTTTTCATTTTCAGCGTTGTGCGTGTGTGTCTGTGACTAGGTACAGTCCTGTGGTGATGACTAGAAGCCAGAGAGAGCCTGAGGTCCTCTGGAGCTGGAGGTACTGAGAGGCTTGGCGTAGGTGCTGGGCACCTCCTTAGGTTTTCCGGAAGAGCAGCAAGTGCTCTCAAGCCTGAGCCCTCTCTCATCAACTTATCTTATTCAGTATGGAGAATTAGCCAAGGAAGTAGCAGAATCATGGGAAAGAGATTCTACATGGAAGCAAATGCGGACTTTAGCTACATCAGCTTCGTATTCTGAGCTGGCAGGCAGTTGTTTTTCGTATGTGAAGCCCTGGTGGGGAGGGGAACCAGCAGAGGGGAGTGAGTTTTAATGTATAGATGCAGAAGGGAGAACAATTAGAGAAGCAGAGTTTTGGGTGACAAAGCCCCCCCTAAGAAAGGAAGGAAGCCGGAGTGTCAAAGGCCTTGGTACTGCCCTGCTGACTCAGAACAGAGAGCTAGCAGACCTGGTCCTCTCTGGTGGGAGGCTTTGGGGTAGAGGATTCTGGAAGGGGCTTGAGACACAAGTGTGCCGCATTTAATTGAAATGCTCAGAACTTCCCCCATACAGCTTCTTTCTCCTGCCCTCCTTCCCCTCCTCCATAGAGGGTGTGTGTGTGTGTACGCACGCATGTGCACACACACATAATGTATATTCATCTTGGCAAACATGATAAGATGTTGGGAGAGATGAGAGCATCTGGATCCTAAATGAGAAAGGTCTAGCTGGGTAGAAGCACCCCACCTCATACACACACAGTGCAGTCACCTTGATGTGTGGACCTGAAAGGATGCCTGTCTGTGTTTGTTTTACTTTTCTTAGGAGGAATGGACAGGCAAACACAGCCCGACTCCAATGGTGGTAGTATCACTGGTAACGCCACCTAGTGCCCTCTCTTTGTCTGTTCAAGTTCCCATAAAATAAGGGCATAAGAGACTTCTGAACCATGTTTTAGACACAAGTGCCCCACCTCCCCCCCCCCCTGTGTGTGTCACATTCTCTCTCAGCTGTTCCGAGTAGCAAATCTCCCCATTACCAGGAGTCTCTCTAAGGCAGATGGTTGGTATCACCTTCCTTCCCCGGGTTTCAGGTCCCAGGTAAGCATATGATAGACAGCACACCTACTTCCCTTCTCTGCGTTGAGCACATTCCACTTAAATGTTTCACTTCTTCATCAAGGAAGCTCAGAGCTGTGAAACTTGTGAAGACTTCCCTCTTTGGTTCGAAGCTTAAGTTTCCTATTATTTTCTCAAGATACTGATCCAGGCTGACTGTTGTCTGGAATCCAGCTCAGCTAAGACCATATGTGTTTCTTCCTTCACAGGTTACTCGGGCCAGGATTTTGACTGGGCAGACTATCACAAGCAGCATGGGGCAGAAGAAGCACCGCCCTTCTGCTTCAGAAATGTAAGACACTTTCCGTTTCTTCCCATTTGAAGTTGTAAATGCTATGTGCCCTGTGCATTTGGGGAGTTTTGTTTTTTTTTCCTCCTATTTGGTAATCAAGCATGGAGTACCACCTTGTGCAGCAGGATCCCAGAATCATCATGGGTTTCACAGGTTGCATTTCATGCTGTGTGAATGATGCCAGGCAGCTCTGATACACTGGTTAACAAATGCCCAGTAGCTCCAACATGCTGGAGTTTAGTTCCTGTTTTTGGAAGAGGCAAGGATCAGATATGCTTTGCTCCTGACGTTTGTTAAAGTGTGTGATCCTAGGCTGGGAATGTGGTTTTGTGGTAGAATACTTGCTTAGAGTGAATGGATCAATCCCCAGCACTGAATAAGCCGGGTGTGGTAGTGAATGCATGCCTGTAATCGCAGCACTTTGTAGGTAAAGACAGGAAGATTAGAGGTTCAAGACCATTCTCTGCCACATAGTGAGTTTGCAGCTAGTCCAGGATGCAAGGAATCTTATTTTCAATAGATAGATAGATAGATAGATAGATAGATAGATAGATAGATACATACATACATACATACATACATACATACATACATACATACATACGGAAGTGCTTTTGTTCCTAGTAAGATGCCGGCTGAGCCGCTTAGTGATGGGCTTACTTTAAACATTACATTGTTATTATTGTAGCAGTATTTTAGTGACACAAACTAGAAGTAGATAAATAAACTTATTCAGTAGCAAGAGGTGGTAAAGCCTGGCGAAGCGGCGACAAAATTGTGCTTTTAAGTTTCATCAGCTGTGGAGACTGTAGCGAGGGATGTGAACTATTCTCTCTGTTTTATAAATAAAGCGTGTGTCCCTCAGTGTACCAGTACTTAGGGAAGTAAATTGCATGCCCTGAGAAGAAGTGACACACCCCTTTTGATTGAGACCTGCAGCTCCCATCCTGCATAGCGCATAGCATTTGCGAATCAAAAGGCTTGCTTCTGACCCTGTGTTCCCAGAGCTACTGACTGCTCCCCCTGCCCCCAAGGATGTTTGTGTCAAAGATAACAGAGTTCATAGAGCAAGAAAGGAAAGCATGGCTTCCGAGAAGCTTGTCTGAGCATAAGTCACACCGAGGTGATGAAACATTAAGCAGTCTGATTACTGGGTTCTTGTGTACCTCTAAATACAGGGAGCATTGGCAACAGAATTGGGATTAAGGACTCTTTGGGCTAGAGGATGTTTAGGTTACTGACATTAGCGACAGGAGCAGTTTCTCTGCAACAGCTAACACTATGGGGGTGTGTTTTAAACTCTGTGATGGGGACAGATACGACTGTGTTCCTGAACCCCTTGAGGCTTATCAAGGCCAGTGCCACATGACTTTGTACTATATTGTTGTCACTGTCTCAGAATCTACTGTCCTGCTTTCATGAAGGACTAGGGGGATAACCTGTGATGCCCCAAAACCTGTTCAAGATTGTGCTTTCTACCCCACAAGAGAACCATTCTTCTTCTGACTCTTTAGCTTTGGAGAGAAAATTTTTGCATCACTCCTTGGTTCCATTTTTAAAGTGTGTTTCTCCGATGGCAGCATAGCTCCACAAGAGAGCGAGAGACTGGGCATGGAGGGAGCCCAGAGGTTAATGTTAGGTGTCTTCCTCATTCACACCCCACCCTACCTACCTATATGTCTGTCTGTCTGTCTGTCTGTTTGTCTATCTATCTATTTCCAGCAGTCAGTCTCTCTCTCTCTCTCTCTCTCTCTCTCTCTCTCTCTCTCTCTCTCTCTCTCTCTGTCTGTCTCTGTCTCTGTCTCTTCCCCCCTCTCTCTCTCTGTTTCTGCTGGAATGACTGGCCAGCAAGCCCCAGAAATCTGCCTCCCCCTCTCCAGGGCTGGCATTACTCATGCCGCCGCTCATGGCTTTTTCCGTGGATCTTGAGGATCTGAACTCTGGTCCTTATGCTTTTCTGGCCATCACTTTTCCCTTCTGAGCCATCTCACTGGCCCTCTGACGTTTTCCTTTTATCCAGGAGTGTCTACATGGCATTTCGCTCTGGAGCAATTACCCACATACCAGGTTGTCTTTGGAGCTTCCAGGATTCAGTCACTGAGATTAAATCTGGCTTAATGAATTTGCTGGTGTATTCATTAGGACTGCTTTTGTTTCTGGCTCCCCATTTATTTAATAGACAGGAGAGCTGTCTGCCTGCTGGCATATGCATTGCATACTGGGACTCCGCTGAATTAGTTAGCTTGCTACAAGTGCTCTTTAAATGGAATGCTTATTATGAATTCATTTTTTAATCACGCATCTCATGTGCACGAGAGGAGAGCAGTGTGGAACTGTCTGCGTGGAAGACATTTCCCTGGGGATGTTTTAACAATCAGAGTTGGTTATGGGATGGATTGACATAGCCAAATGCTTAGTAAAGGAAACGCAGAGGTAACAGTTTTGTTATTGATCTTTTATAAATTACCCTCCAGCAACGGGAGGAAATGAAAAGAGGTTATGTGGTTGGAGCTTTTCCTTATTAAGTGAGATAAAATGCTTTTTAACTTCAAGGTTCTCCACACAGCCATCCAGCTGTGCTATCAGAAAGAGGATTCATATGTAATTGTGTGAATGATGGAGGGTGACTTGTGTGCAGGGGGGACCATTAAAGAAAGGAAAGAGTCCAGTGTAAACAGCCCGGCTTCTTGTTTCCAGAGAAACGTGCGGGGAAGGAGCAAATTGGCTGTTTTTAAGCATGCAGGACATAATTTTTGTTCTGATTACATAAGGATACAATTGCCTTTTCAACTGCTTTTTATAAAAAGACACTTAAACCTAAATGACTCTGATTTCTATCCCCATAAGAGTCACATAACGGTACGGTCTTTTATTGGTTTGAGGAATCTGTGGAGATGAGTTTATATGTTTCAGAGTGGCTATGTTTTTATACTACTCTAGCATATTTGATTGCAGTTTATAGTAGCTACTGTTTGGGGAAAGTCACATTTATTTGAGAGTAATATTTGGAGCGAGGTTTGCTGATAGCACCGAGAAAACTCGGACTGAATTGATCTTCCTAGAAATAGCTATTTAACTCCAGACTGGGTATCAAAAACACTCACACGAGCGTTGTGGAGCATGGATAAAAACACCCAGGCATGTTTGGGGGTGGGGCAAGCAGCTGGAAGAAGGACCATGGACAATGTTCACATCTATAGTCACAGTATAAAGATGGCGACATATGGGACAACTGGCAATGTGGTATGGGACTTTCTGCCCTGATAAGTCAGTATCTAGAGTCCAGGCTGATACAGATACTACAAAGTAAGATAAAGTTTCAGACAGTGGAGAAGCAGGTAGACAAAGTCCAGAATCCTGTCTCATAAATGCCACCTGCATTGTTGGTAGATGCTTGAATCATCTATGTCCCAGGAAGTCTGCAGTTAACCTCAGTGAGGAGAAAAGAACAGAGTGAGCCTTTAAATTGCTTCTAAAGAGACAGAGTGTGTAGTTCAAATTCAGCCAAGAAGATGGTTTGCTAAAACTGAAAGCAGAAACAAAAGCAAAAGCCCCATGCGTAGCCTTGTGGGAATATAGCACAATCCAGAGATTCTGTGTCTTCGCATTTCGAGCATGCGTGTTTCAGCTAAAGCATACAAAAGCTGGGAAAACCACATTTCATCAGAGAAAGAAGAAAAGAAAAAAGAAAAGCAAAGAAAAACCCAGCATGATTCAGATGCTGGAATTAGCAGACAAACATTGCACGACCTTTACTGTACTGAAATCCAGTAATGGAAGGTATGGTTCTCACTGTGTGATGCCCACACCAGCAGCTATAGCGCCCCTTAGGGGCTTATTGGCAATACTGATTCTTTAGTTCTCCGCCTGTTTCCCATACACCCTGGAATTTGATAACATCAGGTGTAAAGGAAAGCATCCTTGTTGTGGACTTAAACATGGGACATAAAAGCTGCCGAAGCTAGAAGCTCTAGCGTTGAGAACAGTGTATGCACGAAAGGAATTGATCAGTGTAATAGCAGAGTGGAATGAGAGCTACTGGCCTCGAATGTGGAGATTCAAGGAGGTACAGAGCAGAGAGAAAAGAAAAAATGGCAAGGAGGAATAAAGAAGACAAATGAATGTTAAGGAACAATCTCCTGTGAGATTGGAGACCTAGAAGAAGTGACTGAGGAAGGTGAAGACAGACAGCCACCTTCCATAGAGGATGCAGATACTACAAAGTAAGATAAAGTAAGATAAGAAGAAGCAGGAAGCACTGCTTAGCCTCACAGTGTACAGGGCTTGTGAGAAGGCTACTCTAGTGTGATGGGTGATGGCTAGTTTTCATTGTCAACATGTCTTCCATCTAGAGTCGACTGGGAAGAGGGTCTCAGTGAAGGGTTTTCTGCATAGGGTTGGCCAATGGGAGGGTGCCTTGGTTGCCTTAACTGATGTGGGGAGACCCAGCCTCCTGTGAACAGTGTCATTCCTGAGGTTTGGGTCCTGGACTGAGTGGAGAAAGTAAGCAGGGGAAAATACACACACACACACACACACACACACACACACACACACACACACACACACAATCCCTCTGCTTTAACTGTGGATACAATGTAATCAACTCTTTGAAGTTGCTACTGCCTTGTCTTCCCAGATATAATGGCCCATGTGCTGGAATTGAGTTAAAACAAATCCTTTCTTTCTTGAGTCGCCTTTTTCTCAGGATATTTTTTTATCACAGCAACATCAGTCAAACGAAGACCCACTAGGTCTCTATTGAAAATGAATTTGAAGGTATCTATTAGAGCAGCTGAAGTTTAGAACACCAGTCATGCCTACGCTCCTGGGGAGTTATAGCCACTATTCACACGCGTGGGAATGCAGAAATGGGGAGACTGCTTTGCAAGCTAAATATCTGAAAAGGCTTAATACCCATTTCCTGTATCACCCTACAACTCTGTTTCTAGAGAAGTGAAAATTTCTTACGAAGGTTTAAGCTTGTTTCCCATTCCCCCATTCATGTGATCTCATCTGAACCCCTCAAAATATGATGGTGTTTGGAGTGACAATATCTAAAGAAACAATTACGAAAAGATGAAGCCTTAATCCCATGTCACCTGTCTAGTTATTGAAAGACTAGAGGGATGACCATGGCCTGACACAGGCTTCAAACAGCCGTCTGTAAGTCACAGAAAGCGACCTCAGCAGGAACCAACCCGATGACAGCTTGATGTTGCAATCTCAGCTTCTAGGACTTGGAGAAAACTAATTTTGGTTGTTCTGGCCACTTAGTCTGTGGCATTTTGTTAAGGTAACCTGAACTGTTTCATGTACTTCTGAACACACAAAAAAATGTGTACCTGCAGCTTCATTTGTAATAACTAAGTTGTGGAAGTAGTTCAGTGTCCCGTAACCAGCAAATGTATTGATAAATTTGATAAATTGTGGTGTGCATTGACTACCCATAGAACAAACTACATATGATTCTTGTGGGAATGATCCTCAAATGCACTCTGCTAAGTGTCCTGGTTTCATTTCTGTCACTACAATAAAAGATCTTGACTAAAAGCTGCTTAGGAGAAAGATTCTAGCTTACAGTCCATGGCAGTAGGGAAGTCAAGGCAGGAACTCGAGGCTGGCCACTGCATGTACAATTTAGAACAAAAAAAAACCATTCCCTTCCCATGTTCTTTATTGGTTGTCCTCTTCTACAGTTTATGATCCAGCCCACGAAATGTTGCCACTCACATTCGGGATACGTCTTCCCTCTGGGCCAGTAATCAAGACAGTTCTTCCACCCATGTTCTCCCTCAACCTGATCTGAATAGTTTCTCACTGAAGACTCTCTTTCCAGTTCCTTCTAGACGGTGGCAAGTTGACTTTTAAAACTAACCATCAACTAAGTGAAGGAAGACAGGCTCACAAGGTCTCATAGAATGTGATTCTCTCTAGTGATAATATAAAATAAATATGTGGAATTACAGAAACAAAAGCCAGATTGCTGGCCACCAGGAGCTGAGTGCCACGGACTTGCACAGGGCTCGTGCAAGGGTGTTTGGAGGAGGTAGTGAAGGGGCTCTTCTGCGTCAGGACTGTAGTTGTGGGTGATATGGTTGTGTGTACTAATCCAACAGCTTTATCTTTATAGACCAACCAGGGCAACCTAAACAGTGCATTTTGCTATGTGTATCTGCTATGTGCATGCTTTGTGTGTGAGTGTGTGTGTGTGTTTCTAGTACTTGTGTATGAGTGTCTGTACAGGCCTGAGGACAACCTTGGGTGTCATTTCTCAGCTGTGGTCCACCTGAAGCTCTCCAAGGGGGACAGGCTGACTGGCTAGGAAGCTTCAGGGATCTGTTTATCTCCTCCTCGCTGCTGAGATTACAAATAAGAGCCACCACACCCTAAGTTTTTTTTTTTTTTTTTTTTTTTTTTTTACCATTGATTCTGGGGATTGAATTTGGGTCCTCTTGCTTACATGGCAAGTACTTTACTGACTGAGCTATCTTTCTGTATTTCCCAGTGCCTAGCATATATAAATTTTTAAGTTAATTAGAAAAGTAAAGGCAAATAAGTAGTAAGAAAATAAAGACAATTTCAAATAAATGAAATCTAAGGAATTTGTCACCAACAGACCCATGCTATAAGTGAAAGGGCATCCTTTAAATGTCCTTTAAAAGAAAATGATACCAGATGGATACTCCATCTGCCTTGTTTAACACCCTAGGTATGATTTTAGCAAGGAATATAGAAGAGTAGAGAACTGGATGTGCTTTAGAAAGCCCATAGAATTGAGGTTCTATTAGAGATAGAATGTGTCCGTACTGTCATACATTAGCAAAACGTCACAGGTGCCCACTGTGTGTTAAGCACAGTTCTGATTCCTGATCTTTGCAGTAAAGAATGAATGGCACTTTCCTCATGAGCAGTGGGGAAAACAAGACTGTCTGTACCAGCAATAAGATGCAATTGTGTCCACTGTCTGCGCTGGCCAGTTCTGTAGTCACCTGTTCTCTGCCTCTGCGAGCTGTTGGCTTAGGCCTACTTCTCTTGTTCTTTCAGGCGGCATTCAATCGGGGCTTCACAAAGAACATGAAGCTTGAAGCTGTGAACCCCAGGAATCCAGGAGAGCTGTGTGTGGCCTCTGTGGTCAGTGTGAAGGGGCGATTGTTATGGCTCCATCTAGAAGGTATGTACAGTCAACTGCTGTTCAGGAATACTTGGGGGGGGGGTCCTCTCCAGAGGATGGGGTACAGGAAGATTCAGCCCTCTCATAAATGCCCCTCTTGTTACCCTTCTGTTTAAACAGATCTTAAATTATTCAGTGCTCTTAAATAAGTGAAACTAATCAAATACAAATTCATTCCGAGACGCTCGTCATAACTAATAATTTCATGAAATGAGATGCTGGAAGATAATTATGTTTGGAACACACTGGTCTTTTTACATCTATGATTATAAAAGCTAATGTTGCAATTAAATTAATATGAGTCACTGAAAATGGTATTTGAGGTCTTGGTCATTACGAGAATAAAATGATAGATTTGCATTTTAATGTGGGCAATACCCTTCATTTTGTTTTCTTCTATAGATGTTTCATTTTTCCTTAAATGCTAACTGGAGGATGGCTTCTCTCTCCAAATACATTTAAGTTTTTTTTTCCTTCAGTGATGTTGAGACAGTTTTTTACAGATAGTTTATTTTAGAATATGAAGAAAATTCACAGTGTAATGTATTTTGTGAATAGAACGTTTTAGATTTAAGTACAACATTATGTCTTCTGTGTGTCGCATTTTTGAATTAAGAGTAATTAAAGTAGATTTAATCTCTAAGGATTTCCAATCTTTTCATAACATAATGACAGAACTCCGATGTTTGATGCATATACAAAACTGTAAGAATAGAGAAGATTATAGAAGACCTCAAGATCTCCTGGTGTATATTTAGTTTACATCTTATGACATGTTCCTGTCACTATGTGTCCTAGTTACTTTTCTATTATTGTGATAAAACACTGTGACCAAAGCAATTTATAAACAGATGGCATTTAATTGAGCTTGTGACATCAGAGGGTTGGAGTCCAGGATTGTGGCGTAAAGCCTCCAGCAGGAACCACTGAGAGGTCACACCTTGACCTACAGTCACAAGGGAACAGCGGAAATGGCATGAGTCTTTTGAAACCTCAAAGCCTACTCCCCGGAGTACACTTTCAACAAGGCCACACCTCCTAATTCTTCCCAAACCGTTCTAGAAGCTGGGGTCTGTGCTCTTTACGAGGACATTCTAATTCAAATTACACTACTGGAAAAGAATGTGGGGAAGAAAGGGCTTGAATTGGTACTAATATCATGTGATCCTTATCTCATTTGGAAGCAAATCTGAAAATTGCATGCCGGGTTAGTTCATAGTCTCATAAACATTATAGTCAAGTAGACTGGAAGATGTGGAACACGGTCATCTTAGATGTCATTGTGTCACTAAGTTCCAGGTAATGATGTAAACATTGTGTAGTTTAGGCGTCAAAATCCATCTGAATTAAGTGGCATTGTGAGAACGGGGTTTGCTTTGTGGATTCCTAGTGAATGGCTTCTGCTTGGAAGCAATCAAAACAAAGTCACAGGCAAAACGGTGACACTTTACAGTCACAAAGGGGACACCTTTGGTTTCGCTGCTACTTGTAGACGCAGGTCAGTTGCATTGGAGACACAAGATCACCCCCGTGGCCTCTCATCCCTGACTTAACTTCTGGCCATGTGTGTTGAGCTACACTAATGAGACTCTGCCTTAACTGCGAAACAGAAACGGTGACGTTGGAAGCCCATGTTTCCTCTTTATTATTTAACACGTTATGGTTGAGATTCTGTGGCTGTCATTATTTATTTAGCAGTTTCTCCTTTCAGTGTACTTTGCAGCTGTTAATTACCTAACACAAACAGCAGTAAGAATGTCCTGATTTTTATAGCTGGAGAAAGCAGCTAAGCCATTAAGATCTATCTGCCTGCGGTTCATTTCCACTGCTCTTGACATTTTCTGTTGCTTAATTCACTAGATGCTGCAACTTCCTGCTTCTTGAAGGAGAGTGATGAGCAACATTTAATGCATATTTAATATTTTTCAGCCATATTTTTTGTTATTTTTCTGATCTTCTCGATATACAAATTTTGGGTTTTATTGGGAAAAAAATCCGCCTTATGTCCAGTCTTATATTTTTTTTCAGTGCTTCATGTAATAATGAAAGCTAGGAAGCAAAAATTCAAAAAAGAATAGCCATTTTCCAGATCTGTTTTTTAAAGTGCTTCTAAACAACTGGTCGAATATTTTCTAATGACTGTTGAGTGTTATATGGCATTATTGGTTAAAGGCATGCACCTGTTTCTTTACTTAAAAGATATTGGCTGTGAAAGTATGAGAACCAACATTTGGATGCTGAGTGCTTATGTAAATAGTTGCTACGGAGTGTCCCTGTCATATCAGGGCTGGGAGGGAGGAGAGAGGTGGATCCCGGGGTACTCCAGTTAGCCAGTCTAGCTGTATTGCTGAGCTCCAGGTTCAGTGGAGAGACCCTGTCTCAACGTAAGATGGATAGCGATTAAGTAAGCCACAGTACCCTGCCCTTTGGCTTCTCTATGTGCATATCCATGTGTGTGGAGTGTGCTTATGTGTGTCTTATGTCTACACACATGTGTGGGATTGCACTAAGGTGTGTGTGTACACACACTACCCACGCCCCTGTCACACACATGCCCACAACATATATTAAATTCCAGACCATCTTCTTGGGTTTTGCTTGAATTTTATTTTAATTTTGTTTTGTTTAGACTTTGAGCTTAGAGGTCATTTTACCTTCTAAAGTAACAACTCGGTGACACTGATTTCTCTTCATTTTATAATTTCATCTACACACAGCATCCCTGTCCTCAGTCCTGGGGATAAAATGGTAGCGCTTCATTATGGTCACTTTGTGGCTATTAAATTACTTTATAGGGTAATGATTATTCTGATTACAGGCCATTTATTTGACACTTTGAATTTATAAAAGTCTTTACAACAATTTTATTAGTTATTTTAATGCATTAAATCAGTTTGAAGTCTTTTCAGTGCATGCTTGATTGACCACTTTTAGGTAATTAAAATCATCATTTCTAGTTAATATTTGACTCCTTCAGAAGCCGGATCATTCTTTAAGTATCTTTAGAAGGTCTTTTGTTAAAAAGAAATCAATGAATAAAGTGTATGAGATTAATGTAATATTTTTAGTTCACACTGGCAAAAGATTCTAATTCTCACAAACCACTGACTTGAAGGGAGACATGACAGGGCTGAGCGTCTCGCGATGAACCCTGCGCTGCTTGCTCTCATCTCATTATTCCAGTGTAGGGAATCCTATCTCCATAGACAGCTCCCACTGTCTGTTGCGATGTTTCCAGCATTGCAGCTGTGAGCTGGACTGCGTACTCACCAATCGGTCATCTCACAAATGGGTGAACCTTACCCCAGGTCACTTTCTTGTGCAGCAGATGTGGCCTGGTATTGTCCATGGTTTCATGGCTCTTTTGTCCTTAAGTGGGGTCAGATCATTGTGTCACCTTCTGCTGCCTCTCTTGTCTCACCCTCCTTCTCATCATCCTTTCTTTTGTACGTGTGATGATGTGTAAGTTGCCAGTCCCTATCCAAAATGCTTGAGACCAGAAATCTTTAGGATTTTGAATATTTGCTTGTATTTGGGATTCATATCAAAATGTGAAATCACATCACATCTCTGAGGAGGGGTGGGGAGAGGGAGAGAGAAAAGGGAGGGAGCTGAAAGTAACTTTATGTGGTATTTTTAATAGACTGTACAAAATAACCAAACTGCCTACTGGGTAATTTCTTCATGAAATGTCCTAATGGCACTCTGAAAGGTTCGCATTTGACATCGTTTTGTGTTGGGGCTGTGTGGATTAAGGGTTGTCTACCTGTATATCCATTTGTATAACTTTATTGCACGTTTTGTGGGAGACACAGTGGTACTCAGCTCACATTTTCAGTGACTAATACAAGAAACTTTTAAAGTGTCTGGGCATACGGTGTTTAATTAATGAACATCACTGCACAACCTCACCAGTATCCATTTCCAGAACTTTCTTATCTTCAGATGGAATTTGGTACCCATTATGCAAACTCCCACGGTTTTCACTATAGCCCTTGGCACTGCTGTTCTAACTGACTCTATGAACTTCCTATAAGCCCCATGTGGGTAGTCCTATAGTATTTATCTGAAAATAGTTTGGTGCAGGATTTGCTTTTCTGCTTATATCCTATTCCATAAAGATTTGCTCTTTTGTCCTTTTTTGCCTGCATATGTGTAGCAGTGTGCATGTATGTATGTCAATATGTTTTGGGTGCAGATTTGTGTGTATGCACATACGTATGTGTGTTGCACACTTGCATGTGGAGACCGGAGATTGATGCTGATTTGCTCTCCACCATACATACTGAGGCAGGGTCTCTCACTTGAACCCAGAGTTGCTGATTCAGCTAGGATAGTTAGCCAGAGGAGCTCCTCTGCCTCCTCTGCCAATGTGTCAGGATTACAGGCAAATCTACAAGCCCAGCTACCATTTCTGTGAGCGGTGAGTCTGTATCTTTGTCTGTGTGGTCCTTGTCTGGTCCTTGTTTTGTGCTTGTATGGCAAGCACTTTGCTGGGGAATTCATCTCCTTAGCCCTATCTTGTCTCTTTGATCTTCACAAACCTGGTCACTTCGTCGCCAAGATTATTAAAATGTGAGAGCTCATGCTTATTCAGAGTTAAAACTTGCATTGTCAGAGTAACACTCCTTATTCCCAAATATATAGACGTGATACTTCTTTGTTTTATCCCTGCCGCTTATTTTCTTTCATGGAATTGTTATTTGTTAGTCAGTCTTTGACCCAAGCAGCTAGAGTCTGAGTGTTGCTGGGTGTTGTTGATGTGGGAAAGTCAGAATGAGCGTTTTCTTCAGTCATCCGGCCTCTCTCTGGCAGCTTTGCTGGTGGCATTTGTCCTCGTGATCACAGGATGGATGCTCTACCTTTAGGTGCCATCTCAGCATTGCTGGTAGGAGAAACATAGAGGTACTAGGGCATATCAAATCTGTCTGGTTTTGATTTTCTTGGAAGCATCACCCGTGATATAAACTGCAATTTTACTGGCTAAAACTAGAATATGTGACCATCATCATAGTTCCCCAGTAATTTTGTTTCTGGTTTCTGCTGGAAGAGATGATAAGTAATTTTTGGATCGCCAGTCTGGAGTGACACATTTATTAGCCTGGCAAGTCACCGTGCCACATTTATGCCTTGTCATTAATTGGAAATGCTGCAAGATTTGCAGGAGAAGGTGCTGAGGACAGAGATGGCCAGGGGACCCATGAAAAGTATTCCGTTAAATCATACCCACGTATAAGTGAGAGAAAAGGGATCAGGTACAGATACAGATGAAATCGTGGGGGAAAATAACCTATATTTGCATTCCTTCTAGCCAATAGCTCTGCCCTGCATTGCTGTATTCTAAAGTTCAGGGCTTGGTGGCCTTGATCTTTATTTGAAGACTTGATGATGCTCTTGATTTTATCACTATAATTTCTTGACTATAACACTGCTTTATGGGGCTAAAGGAGCAGAACACTCACTGACATTTGGCCATTCCCTTTCCTGTGCTTGATCCCAGGTACCCAGAGTCCTTAGTGCAGTATTGAAGCAGATAGACTGATGTTGGTCCTGAAGTCTTATCTAAACAGACCTAGAATCTCTGATGCTAAAAAGAACAGGCCATTTAAATTAAAGGTCAAGAAAGTAAGTCTATGGATGCTCTTCCATCATGTGGTGTGTAGGGTGTGCACCACTGATGATGTGTGCCCAAGAGAGTTCTTCATCTAGCACAACCTAGGGGAAGCTAAAAATTGACACCCTGTGTCTATATCATAGTCAACAAGAGTCCACATATCTGCAGCCCTGCCGAGATCTTATACTTTCAAGTCCCTGGGATCTGGGCCCGGAACCTGCATATTCAAGCCCCATTTCTAGGTGCTTCATATGAATACTAAGTCACCATCCACACTAGTTAGTCAGACTGGCCAGGTAGCTATGGTTCTGAGAGACCTGTTTAGGTTACCTCCTATTTTAGTAGACAGTGCAGAAAACAGCATCTTATGTATTTCCATCATTTGTGGGAAAGCCGGTAGTTAGTAAACATTTACAAACACTGCACAAATACAGTAAAGGCAAGTACAAATATAAAATAATTCTCTTTTAAGCCAGCCTGGGCAGCTCGCACAGCTCTGTAAGGAGGTATGGACTGTGTGTATTTTGGAGGAGGCACTGACATAGATCAGACCATGAGAGCAATCATAATAGCTTTCAGGTAGATGAAAAAGCTGGTCCTAAGGCATGATCTTTCGGGGAAGAGGTTGTAAGATTTGTGTTGCTCCGGAAGCTGATACTTGGACAATCATGTTTGTGGGGGCTCAGGCTAGCTGTAAGTGGAACCGAGGATATTTTGCTGTTAATGACAGACTGGGGATACCTCTCTTGAAGGCTTTGCAGAGGAACCATGTGTGTTGGGGGAGGGGACACTTCAGATTCTGTCATTGGGATGAGAGTGACTCTCGATGAACCTGCACCTGTTGCCACCAGCCTGCAGAGCCTGGCCTGATCTTTCTGCTTGTGTGGTAACCATAGTAATTCCACTAATAAGATCGGGGCCTTCATAAGAGAAGGAGCTTGATATGCCACCCCTAATAAAATGAAAATAGGAAATGATCCCTTCTCAAGTGCCAGGTGTAAGTCTCACATCTTTGCACCCAGACTCGCTGCTGCTGCTTCTCTTCGCTACCTCAGATTACATGTCTTGAAAAAGGGAAAGAGAAGTCCGTGTTTTTAGCATTGTTCAGAATTGTGGGAAAAGCGCCTGGTTTTCAGGATTATTATGGACTAAACTCATGGAAAATAGCTGGCCTGTGGGAAGAACTATGAATGTCTTCCCTGTGGAGTGTATTTCTCTCTATGTGTACAGACATACGTATGAGCATGCACACATATGCACGTATGCATACACACAGATCCACAGACAATCACACATATGTATGCATGTACACATGTATACACACAAACAGGTATACATGCATGTGTACATATAGTCACACACACACACACACACACACACACACACACACACACACACCACTCACCACTCCCTCAGTTCCATTTGTACTGTTTTCTTTCAGACTTTGTACATCCTCTGACCTTAATCTTTTCTTCTTTGCTGACCACAGTTCTGTTCTCTCTTCCTTAGGAGTTTGGCTCCAAGGCTGACAAAGAGATGCTCCAAAGGCTCCTTTGTTGCTTGGCATTGCAAAGGGACAAGCACAGCAGGTCACAGCTAGAGCTCCATCCATCACCTGGTTCTGGTTGCTTTTCCCTCATCTTATGTTTTCCGTCTTAACCTTGCCGTGCCCTTTAACTTTGACCAAGAACTTTAGCCAAAGTGAAGTTGTTCCCTTAAACACCGCTTACCTTTCCCCCAATCCCAGCGTTTAAGTAAGATGAAGAGGTTGTACCGATTCTATTACTGAAGTAAATGAAAATCATTACTAGTTGGCTCTGAGGCTTTTTCCCCTGGCATCCCTCTTGCCTGTGGTACCCTGTAGCATCTCCACTCTCTAATTCACTGGTGCTTTCTCTCTCTTGTGGCTTGCTGGAAGTGACATAGCAAAATACCTTTGGGACTGTGCTCCTCACTAAAGTGTCCTGCCAAGCTATTCCCCATGTTATCCCAACGTTCCTGCATTTAAACAGACTACTGACTCTGAAGTAGCCTGTGGCGTTGACGAGATTGAGCTGCAAGGCAAAGTTCTAGCAATCACACAGGCAAACAGAGTCTTGGCACATATGATGGCAGGACAAAGGGTACAGGAGGTGGGAAATCATCCCTAAGTTTTCTACGTGATTCCTGCAAATTTAGATGCTCGTAAATTTGCCTCAGGACTAACAAAGTTCTTCTTTTAGCAGTGGTTTCTTTTTATTTTCTTGTATGGTAACTTGCATTTTATTGATTTGAACCTGATGGCAAGACAAACTTTATGCACAAAATGCTTCTTCTTGACTGTGCTGCGTTGTTATTTTTCTGGAGATTGCGCAGGCTGTTTGTAAGAACTAACATCCACAATGGCTCAAAACCCACAAAGTGTCTTGGTTTAGACTCTCACTGTTGGTCTTTTTTTCAGGTGATACCATCATTAGTGTTTCATATTTGCTCTCATATTTATTTCATGCACACATAAATATCTGTGTCTTCACCCCTTGAAAACAGCGTCACGTACGTGTTTATACTCATGGGTCCAGCCTGTATTGTCTCACTCCACAGTACATCTCGGAGATCATTACACTAAGTTTTTAAATAGCTGCAGCACGTTCCATCACTTGAATATACCTGATATTATTTGAATACTTTCCCATGGAGGGACTCTCTGCTTCCCTATGGGAAGATGGTTCTTCTAGACAAGCTTGAGAGAGTGAACGTGATACAGATGAGATGCAGCTTAGACAGAGGCAGAGCTCAGTTCTTCTCTATAAGGGCATTTTATTTTCTTTTCATAAAGATTTTGATTCGTTTTTCAAGAATTTCATGCAATGTGTTCTGCTTGCATATGAAGCGACAGATATTGCCTTGCGTCTTTGGTGAAGCCTCTAGGTTTGCTTCTAGAATCCCAGCAGTACCTGAACGAGTGAGCAAAGAGTCCTGGACATGTGGATCATTTTATGAAGCTGTTGGGTCTCCAGGCTTGGAAATAATAGCTTTCCCTTAAAAGGTTATCTGGATTCTGGCCAGATGTATGTACACTTATGCAATTATCACAGCAATTGATAAGGCCGATAAAAGGAAATAAGCCTTTGCTATTCAGCATCCAGAACGGGGTTTAAAAGATGGGGTCAGAAAAAAATATTCTGGGTGACACCCATATTGCTTTCTTAAGCATGTATTCTCTCTCTCTCTCTCTCTCTCTCTCTCTCTCTCCTCCCTCAGTGTGGCATATGTATGTGTGGGATATGCACACACTCCACTTGCTCCCATTCATCTTACTGACAGCCTGTGAGGGACTTTGGTGCCTTCCTCTCCTTGCTCTCCTCTGTATTTCCTTGAGACGTGGTCTTTCACAGAATCTGGAGCTCGCCATTTTGACCAGTCTGCCTGGTTGGGCAAGGAAGCTCTTGGGATTCACTTCCCTACCCCCATCCGTGCTGGAGCTGAGTTATGAACAGCTGTGCTCAGCATTTGATGTAGATGCCAAGGAACCAAACTTAGGTCTCATGTATGCAGGGCAGGTACTCATACTCTTCAGCACTTTGCTATCCTACCTTATTTCAAAGATGCCTTCAGAGGCAAGATTTACAGTGGAAGAAAAGCAGGACTGTAAGTTCCTTGAGGGAATAAAAATGGCTTACACCTCTCAGCTCATCAGTGTTTGTGTAACTGGGTGGGGAACACAATGAAAGAACCCTAAAGCATGGTAAAGGCAGCCATAGCAACATATTAATGTATGATTATACAGAAGTTTATATATTCAGGCATTAATATGACATAATGCCTGAGCCAGCAGAACATGGGTGGTGGGACTTCGCGGTCAAGTTCACTCTATCCGTCCTTTTGAATTACTTTTTTGAATAACCTAGAAAATCTTATCTGTGGCTAAACACAATGTAAAAATTGCGGATGTTTCTGGTGGATAATTTAACCTTCGGGAAAATGGTTGTGACACTAGAAACCAATACTATCTTTATGAACCCCAAGTCGAGAAAATTTTGTACTGTAGAAAACATCCTCAACACCCTTTTGGTTGGACCCTCTAGGAATCATGAGCTCTTCAGGATGAAGAGAGGTGTGTGTGTGTGTGTGTGTGTGTGTGTGTGTGTGTGAGAGAGAGAGAGAGAGAGAGAGAGAGAGAGAGAGAGAGAGAGAGAGAGAATATTCAAGTGCATGTGTTTGCATGTTAATCTGGAGGCAGAAGACAAACTTCACTATTGTTCTTCGGGTCTGATCACCTTAACATTTGAGGCAGTGTCTCTCATTGTCCTGGAATTTAGGGATCTGCCTGTCTCTGCCTCCCTCAAAGTAAGTGCAAACAGGATCCACCCTGCCTGGCTGTAAAAACCAAAACCTGGACTTTGGGGCTCAACCACTTTACTGCCAGCATGTTTTCTATTCGCCAGTCTGTTGACTTAGTATTAAATTAAAGCACTCACTTATTAAGTCATGTGCTCACATTTCCCAATAGCGTCCGAAGGGGTTGTGAGTCATGGAACTAGCAGCTCGAGTTGGGGCTGTTTTGTGTTTGGGTCTTGGTGTTTAGCTTTTTGAAGTTACAGGTAGTTGGGACAGGCAGGTCAGGGGAGAATCTGATTTCGAATTCAGTAGATATGGTGTAATAACATGGCTGCCTGGTGGGGATTACAGCATTCTTTTCATCTTAAATATCAGCAAGGACACCAAGGCAAAGCAGGTTCAGTCTCCAGCTGTTAATAGATCTCTTTTCTTACCTGTTAATTCTTAGTTTGAGAGTTTATCTTCCAAGTGCTGTTTTTTTCCCTTGCTATTGATTTCATGTAGAATTTTCTTCTTCTCACTAGTGGAATATGTTCCAATTTTTTCCTCCATATCCAAGTGTGCTTGATATTTCAGCTGCCACTGTAGATTTCTGGTCTTTTCTTAGAGTTCCCCAGCTGTGGTGTTGGTTTATGATAGGCCGTAGCTGTAATTAGGAAACAGGATGTGGTAGTTAGACGTATCTCCTGAAAAAACAGAAGATATTCCTACAGGAAAGTATTTAGTGTGACACAGTTAGGACCTGCAGGTCACAAATTGAGCCAAAAGATGAGCAAGTCTAGGGCCTGGAGATCACTTAGTTGGAAAGGTATCTACTACAAATGTCAAGAATCTTTATTTGATCCCCAGGAAAAAATACTAGTGTAATGGTGTGTGTGTTTAATCCCAGCATGAGCACACAGAGGCAGGTGGATCCCTGTGGCTCACTGATGGGCCTACTTAGGATCTCAGGGCTAGAAACCCGATCTTAAAAACTAGGCTACAGGTGTGTGTGGCCTGAGAAATAACACTGGAGGTTGCCCTTTTGCCTCCACATGGTTGTGCACTCTATTTGCATACACATGCAACTGCACATACACAAACATGAATACACACAAATACATATACATACACCAAAAAGAGCCACTCCAGTTCACGCCGAGAGGCAAGCACATTCTCTCAGGAAACTGCCTTATCTCTAGTCTGTTCCTAAACAGTGGTTTCCCTGTAGCTGTTGCTTTTGGCTGTAATGTTTGCTTTTATTTCGTTGACAGTTACTCTTTGCTTGGCGTGGAACGAATTCTGTCATGGTGGCTTACAAGCTGTACCACATGTCTTTGATTTCATAGCTACTCTTAGGAAAGGGGACATCTGCTCCCTTTTTGAGCATATCTGGCTCTGATCCAGTATTTCCTAGGATCCTTCTTCCCTCCCCACTTTTAGGGCAATCTATATCTTTTTTTCCCCCAACTCCTATTTTATTTGAACTATCTCAGATTCTTGCTGTTAAGTAATTTCAGCATTTGTGCCCATCTTAAGAGTACACACTCTACAAGCCTTCCTTTATACTATTATCATTTTTAAAGAACATTTTCAGGAATGCATTTCTCAGTTTTAGGGATGCTTTCATGTGTGTGTTTCCTTCTGTTTCTTTCAGTACCCATTGTATTGGTTTCTTCCCTTTGCAGGTCTGCAGACTCCAATTCCAGAGGTCATTGTGGATATGGATTCCATGGATATCTTCCCTGTGGGCTGGTGTGAAGCGAATTTTTACCCCTTGACCACACCGCACAAAATAGTCTGTAAGTGTTGCCCAGTGGAATGAGATGATGAAGACATAGTGTCTATAATCTTGGTGAATAAATGGGCGGTTTGGTACAGGAGGTGGTGAAAATCGAGTTTCTAGGTGTTCTAAGGATTGCCTGTATTATTACTGTCTCAGTTATTCTTTAAGTGCTGGTATAAACAGACATTTGGACTGTTTTTGTTTTGTTTTATTTTGGTGTTTCAAGATAGGGTTTCTCTGTAGCTTTGGAGCCTGTCCTGGAAGTTGTTCTGTAGATCAGACTGGCCTCAAACTCACAGATATCTGCCTGTCTCTGCCTCTTGAGTGTGGGATTAAAGGTGTGTGCCACCGCTGCCTGGCAATTTGGTCATATTTTTATAGGCGACAGTAAGGAGGGTATTAAAGGAGGCTATGCAATCCACTGTTTTGATTGGAAAAGCTTAGATTAGACATCATATTTTTTTTAATTTTCTTCCCCCCTCCCTATTTTTGATAAAGGGTCTTACTATGTAGCCTAGGTTATTTTCTTTGTAATTTTTGCGTATGTATGAATCTATGTGTGTATATATGTACATGTGAGTGTATATATATATATACACATCTCTCCAGGTTCTCCATTAATATTTATTTCTAATAAATGTTTATCACCCTCATAAAAAGGTAGACCTTAGCTTGATTTATATGCTACGTTTGTGTTGTTAATCAGTCTTGACTCAGATAATTCTGCATTTTCTATTATCAGCATATTTTTCCCAAGGCAGGATCTTACTATGTAGCTTTGACTGTTCTAGAACTCATTATGTACACCAGACTGGACTCAAAATCACAGAGATCCACCGCCTCTGCCTCCTGAGTTTTGGGATTAAAGGCGTGCACCATTATGCCCAGTGCAGCATCTGTTTACGCTAATCAAGTCTCTACAACTAATAGAGTCTGTTGGGATAAGAGTTCAAGTTTGCCGCCTTTGCAGCACAAGGTCTGGCGAAGGAACGGATGCAAATGTTGGAGCTGGAGAGACAACTCAGTGGTTAAGAGGATGTACTGCTCTTGTAGAGAGCCTGTGTTCAGTTCCCGGCACCACGTCAGGCAGCTCAAAACTACCTGTGCCCTCAGCTCTAAGGAATCTGGCCCCCTTGACTAGACTCACAAGCACACAGCCCCTTATACACACACACTTGCATAATTAAAATTTAACGAGTCTTCAAAGAAACAGTAGCAGAGTGCTCTCATCTCCCCAGGTTATTATTTGCTCGTGAACTTGAATATCTGACCAAGCACATGGCTAGCTGCCTGTGCGCCCCCCCCCCCCAATTCAGCATTTTCTTTTCATTAAGGTTGATTTGGGGACATGTTATTTTGGCAGTATTCTTTGCCTTATCACAATTTCTGTCGAGTTTGCAACAGTTTATCTTGATGTGTTTTTATGTGCGGTACAATATGTGCTCTCTTTATCTTCCTTATTAAAAGTGCCCTTTAAAATAAAATAGTCAGGAGAGTAGTGATAAGATTAAATGTACTTACAAATTTTTCTTGCTTGATAAAGCTATATCTGTTTAGTGCTAGGAGATATTATGTAAATTTTGTGGCTTGACTTCAGCAGCTTTTTAGTTATAAGAATAGGCACAGGACTCATCTTAATAAAAATTAATATTATAGTTTATATTATATATTAATGTTGCATATTGTAATAAATGATTAAGACTTTGTCCTAAAAACCATCCTCATTATTTAGAGGCTTAAATGACTTCGAGAAATAATTCCTGTCCCATTCAGAAATAATGGGGGACTGGGGAAGCAGCTCTGTGGAGACAGGGCATACCTATCTGGCTACTACCCTAAAGCCTGGTCTCAGGCCCAGTGCTGTGCAGGTTGGGTGTTGTGGTAACCCCAGCACTTTGGAGGGGGGTCCTGGAGGATCAGACATTCAAGGGTGCTTGCAACTGCATGTCCAGTTCTAGCCTGCAGAAGGCCCTGTCTCTAAATAAATAAAACAGGGTACACTTTTACACTAAGCCATTAGAAAAGAACTAACCTCACTAACAATCTCATTTTCACTTTCTTTTCCTATTTTACAGCAGAAAAGAAGAGAAAGATAGCAGTTGTACAGCCGGAAAAACAGTATGTTTTTTTCCTTCTCCCCACCCCACTCAAACTGCATGCTTAGCTACAAAGGGCCTGAGTGGTTTCCTTAAGGCATTGGCTAACAAGCATCCCACCATTGATGGTGACAGCTCTTATTCCTTGTGTGGTTATTATGTGTAAAGTGCAAAGCCCACTCTCAGTGCGTTCTACAGCCCCGTGGTTATTTCTCACATTTTATTCTACATGGATGGAAATGACTGTCTCTGGTACTGATGCTTGGTGGCTCTCATACGACAAGTGTAGTTTATAGATGGGGGGGGGGGTCTGGCTGGCTGACCCTGAATGCCTAGAGGCAAAGACTTCTGTGTCACCCCAGACTGCCTGTCACCCAACAGGCTGAAAGTCAGAAGCTGCTATATTTCTTCATATCTTAACATCCCCATTTACAAACAAAACTGTTCAGGGTTTTTTTTAAAAATATATATTAAACTTGGTTCCATGTGTAACAAGTACAGGGTTTTCCATTATGGTGTAGATAAAGGCTGCAATTTGGGGGGAAAAGGGTGTTTTAGGGTAAAGCATTGGACATGTGGGCAGAGTGTGTTTGAAAAGTTGGAACTTCCGGTGAGCTTCTTGTGCATTATAAAGTATTTAAAATACACCCAGATGTTCCTTCCATCTGCAGTGATTGTGTTTTCTTAAGGAACCAAAACATATGGTTATAAAGTTAACTGAAACAGCACCTTTTCCTGTACTCAAGCTTAAAATTAAACCAAAGGAACAAAGCAAACACTTGCACCAATAATTGAATGAGGACAATGATTCTGAGCGTATTTTATGTTGTGGGCCAGGCTTGTAACTTGGCTCCAGTTTATCTGTGTGACATGAAATAGATAGATTAACACGAGGCTCTTGATTGAGTCCTAATATGCAGTTCTTGGATTAATGATTCTCTCACCTCTCACGAATTGCTGGGCCCCCTTCTTACGATTCTGCTTTAGGAAATCTGGGGTGTGGTCTGAGATTCTGGATTTCTTCAGTTCCCAGCTGATGCCAGTTCTGTGGACTGTCAGGGAACCACAGTCTACATCCACTGCAGCAGAGGATGCTCCCCTCCCCATCCTAAGATATCTGGAGATGGCTTATATGACATTTAAGCAGTTTTCAAAAACCATGGTCACTATGCAGCCACATAGGCATAGAGGAAGGATGTCCAAAGTCACCTGAAAGTTGCTTTCAATTAAACACTACATTGAAAAAGTCTGACATTAATTATGCGTCAGTTGGATCTGGAATGTCATTGAAGACCTTATTCTAAGTTCAGAGGAGACTCATTGATCAGGGCTGGCCACTCAGGGGCACTTGTGCCCTAGACTTTTAGGGTCATCAAATGAATTTGAAAAGCAGCTTTCCAAAATGACCTCCTTCCGTAGTTACTGATGCTACTCTTGTACCCACAGCCTACCTTACAATGACTCTCAGGTTTCCTTCCTTTCTGACATAGTTCTTTTAAATAATGAAGAGATTTAAGAGAGTTCACAGTGCCCTGCTCCCTTCTGTTCCCTGTAATAGTTGATTTTCTATATCCACAGATTGTCATCCACAGTGCCTGTTGAGAAAATACCTCATGACCTCTGCTTATTCCCTCACGTGGATACCACAGGTAAATGGCCCAGGAAGGACTCTGTCTCACCCCACCATGTGGCCGTGACGGGAGACACGGCTGTCACTTTAGTCACCGCATCTCAGCTTTGAGCCTGTTTTCTTTTCCTCTGTTGCCACTCGCTGACACGTATACATCTTCAAATTTTTTGTTAGGCTAAAGTTGTACCTCCTCTTTTCTACTGTTTGGCCAGGAGCTGTAAGCAGGTCCCATAATCTTCAGGAAAAGGATCTGTTTGGTGTTTGGCCATTACAAATCAGATTAACATTCTGTGTCACAGACCACGGTGAAGGAAAGGAAAACGTTGAGCAGTAGTGTTGAGCATTTCTTTCTTGCCATTTTATCACAGTTCCACTTGACTCTTTAGAGACATGGTCTTGTCTTATAGCCCAAGTTAGCCTTGAACTCTCAATTCCCCTGTCTCAGCCTACCAAGTACTGGGATTCCAAGTGTATGCCACTGTCTCTGGCTTATCCATTTGCACCTTTGCCTGAGTGACCTTTACACCCCCCCCCGCCACTCAACTTTTTGATTTATTCAAGCAAATCTGAGCCTGAGAAGCTGATTATGACAGGTAGATTTGTCAACACATTGTTATATCTTTGTGAGATCGTGAACTGCCATTGGACCACGAAATGTGATGCAGATAATGATGTCTGCACGAACTGATTCTTGGACTCAGGCTTCTGTGTTCTTGACCAAGCCGAATCTGCTTTGAATTCCAGGACTATGGTCTACATGCTATGAATGTTCCCATTAGCTGATTCTCTCTTTGCAGTAAATAGAACAATTTTATAAGTAGGTTAGATGGACACTTAACTAAAAGTCTGGTTAATACTACCAAGAATTTTAAGGAAATTCAGTTGTGAAGTTAATTATCTAGCTTGTTGTGTAAAACGCAAGTTTCAAAGTGTTTTTTTTTTTTAAAACCACATCAGCTGCTGTTTTATAGCCCACTGCAGTTATAGTACTCTTTTTCATATGTGCCTACTGTCTACTGGGTCTGAAGTTTAAGAAACTGGCCTTTCCAAACCGTTAAATTACCTTCCCATAAATGGTTGTATTTCTGAAATGATACTACAGTGCCCATATCTGTGGCATATCTTGGGTAAGAGCCAAGTGAGTAGATCAGAGAGTACTTAGCCCAAAGAGAGATTTAATTATTTATTATAAACACCAAGAAATTTTAATCAAACCAGATGTGGTGGTCCAGCACTTGGGAGCCCAAAGCAGATGAGCTGTAAGTTCCACAGCAGTCTGGGTTGCAGAGCTGGAGACCTACTATGTCCCACTGCGTGTGTCAAAAGGATGGGAGTTCAAGCCACAGTCAGGTGTATTTTCTCTCTATCATATTGGCAACATGGAGAAGCCTAACAATGCTTAGTTAGCCTGGATGCGGGACAGCAGCAATGCTAACACGATACTGTTGGGAATCTCATTGGAGTCGTCACTGTAGGGAGCCGTGTGGTCATCGTTACTGAGATGTGGCTATGCAGATGGATGGACAAGCCAATGCTACTATGTCCTTACACAAATACCCGGCCCCTAGAAGAAGTTGATATTTGAAGACACATTCCTTAAGTCATTACCGGAAACTCAGGAAAAGTAGCTGTTAGCTAAGTATTTGTCAGAGAAATGACAAATCAACCGGTATGACCATAAGAGGAACGAATCATGGATAGAAGTAAACACTTCTTGTTTCGAGTTTGTTGGTAAATTCCATATAATTTTATGGGCTTGTGACTCTAGGAAACTTAAGTAAACTAACAAAATCTGACAGAAAACCACCCTTGAGATGTTTTTTGTAAAGATCCCAGAAATATAACACTTGTTGCACATAACCATGAGTTGAGAAATAAAGTTTATTGATTTGTATGCGAATGACAACTGACATATTTCAGGATGGTGGTTACTTCTAGGGCAGAGGTTTTCAACCTGTGGTCCATGACCCTTTTGGATCTCCTAAGACCATAAGAAAACACAGATGTTTTATGAGTTATAATAGTAACGAGATTGCAGTTATGAAGTAGCAATGAAAATAATTTTGCAGTTGGGGTCACCACCTGAGGAACTGTATTAAAGGGTTGCAGCCTTAGGAAGCTTGAGAACCACTGTTCTAATGGCAGTGAGGGGAGTTGCTAGGGTAGAACTTACAGGGGATCCTATCTATGCCAGTGTTTGTCTTTGAGCTGTGTAGTAATTCCCAGTTTGTCATTGTTATAGACTACTTCTTTCTATAATTCAGATATTATATAATCGACAGAAAAGTCTGTGTTTACATAGTGGGAAAAATAAGCAAACTGTAAAAGTATCTTAGTGTAGATCTTAAGACACTTTTGACAGCTCTGACAATGGGCTGGTGTTAGGACACCTGTGTCCTAACTTTTCTCCAAGGGGAAACCACTTTTCTCGCTGTCATACTTTGAAACTCAAGTCAGCCTGCTTAATTAAGAATCTTAAGAACTCTAGCTCCTGGGGAAGCAGTGACCACTCCGAGTCATTTCTATTCCACATTTCCTACCAGTCAAGACTAGATGTTTGGATCCAGCACAGGTCTTGACAGCACCATAAAGTCCCGGTAAAGCAATCCCCGGCATCCACTGTGCCATACATTCTCTCCCAGCAGGGACTGTCAATGGGAAGTACTGCTGCCCACAGCTCTTCGTCAACCACCGGTGTTTCTCAGGCCCGTTCCTGAACAAAGGGAGGATCGCAGAGCTACCTCAGTCCGTGGGACCTGGCAAGTGCGTGCTGGTGCTTAAAGAGGTAAGACGCATGAGCTGTTCTCACATTCTTAACTTGTGGTTAAGTTTCCAAAGGGGATGTCCTATCCCTCAAGTGGTTTGGTTTAGCTCACATCCAGGAAAGCGCCTCAGTCTCTGGGGATGGACTGCTAGAGATTCAGATGTGAAAGAATGGCATCCCTACCCTTGAAAGACTCACAGTCAATTCAACATGCTTTCCTTCAATGAGTTAGGGAGGTATGTTGTGATATATTTAAATCAAGTGCTCTAGGAAGGCAGGAGAATTAATATGTGGAGTGAATACTCGGGACCAAATAGTACAAGGTTTTCAAGGAGGAAGGTACCTTATATAGCCAAGTGGGACCTCATATGGCAGGATAAAGTGGCGGACACATTTTCTTTTCCTTTTCCTTGTCTGCTTTTTTTAAAGACAGGGTTTCATATATTCTGGTCTGACCTTGAACTCACCATTAATGCAGTGTTGACCTACAATTCATTATGCCCCTCTCTCCACCCCAATTTAGAAATTACAGGTATACACCACTACCCAAGTTTTATTGTAGTGATGATATCTAACCCAGGACTTCCTGCATTCCACCAGCTGAGCTACCAGCCCAACGAAGGGACATCTTTACTGTCTTCTCCCCCTCCACAGTGCCTGCCTGGCACCTGCACTTAGACAGTAATAACCTGCCTGGTTTGCTTGATCCATGCCAAGCCCTGGCCACTCAAGACTTGGAGAGTAATTTCCATTTCCTTTCTTTATGGGGAGGTGACCTATGGTAGAGGCTCTCCTCAAAGAAGCAAATAGACATCGGAGGTCCTTTTACTACAGTATTTGTTTGTTGTTTTTGTTGTTGCTTTAAGACAGGGTTTCTCTGTGTAACAGCTCTGGCTGTCCTGGAACTCTATTTGTAGACCAGAATGGCCTTGAACTCACAGAGACCCACTTGTCTCTGCCTCCCAAATGCTGGGATTAAAGGCACCCACCACCACTGCCTGGCATAAACAAACTTCGTTTTATGAAGTTTTTATGTGCATTGATGGTTTGCCTGCATGCATAAGAGTGTCTGAACTAGAGTTAACAGAGAGTTGTGAGTTACCATGTGGGTGCTAGGAACTGAACCTGCCTCAACCCAGCTTCTTTGGAAAAACAGCTTGTGCTCTTAACCACAGAGCCATCTCTCCAGCCCTACTTCTACTGCATCTTACTGGCCCAACTTCAGGTGGTATTTGTTGACCCACTGGAATAATGAAAGTTTCCAGGCTCCTTAGGGAATTCTCTGCTCTTGTCCTGTATATTCCAGGGCTCCCTTTAAGAAAAGGGATGCCAGTGTGACCTTTCTATTGCTGCTGTGCCAGAATGGATGCTTTTTAAAGCACAGTTCTATGGCCACACAACCCATCTACCCATTGATGTAATATTTACCGGGCAGCTTCTAGGAACCAGGCGCTATCGCTATCTGAACCACTGGATCAAAACGCAGTACCACTAGGCTTCTTTCAGCGTTTCCCATTTGATTTTGGAAAAATTATGTGATCCAAAACTTAACAAACAAAGTAGAGGGAAAATGGATGGAGGGGACCAAATATGGCAGATGACATTTTGCTTGGCAGAGGTAAAGTGCAATCTCTACCGTATGGGCATTTGGGGAAGATCTGGCTAGCAGGTCGGTTCTGGTTGGAACACAGGACATTAGGCTATGGCTAAACAATAGATATAAAAGGCTGTGTTATATTTTAAGAATAAGAGGGTTCTGGGTTGTATGGTGCTTCATTGTTGAATAGCACCTAGGAGCTCAGAGGAAGCCATGTGTGAGCAGCTCTCTTTGGTATTGCAAGCAGCTTGAATGTGAAGCCTGGGTCTTGGGGATTTCTCAGAGTCACTGCAAGGTGATGTGACTGGACTGTGGCTACGGTGGCATAGATTGTTTGCCTGTGATAGTGCCTGGTATTGACAGGTCAGGGACACTAAACCTAACAAAGATTCAGTGACTGATGGAGTTTTGTCGCGGGCCCTGTAGGCCTGATTCACGTGGCAGGTTCTGGTCGCTAACAGGAGACTTTCTATTGTCTGCCAGCTGAGTTAACTAGCAATAAGACCTTGGCTTCATTCTCTCTTTAGGGACTGACTATCTTACTTGTCTAAATTATTTTCTTTCAAGTCAAAAGAAGTTACCCCAATCATTTTCTGATAGAATGCCAGTCACCAAATGTAAAAGCCTAGCCAGAAGCAATGTTCTGATGACAACAGTTAGTTTTCACTGATGGTTAAAAGTGTCTGCAGAGTGGTGGAAGGAGAAATAAATAAATAAAAAGCAAGCGCCTCAGTTCTGGAAGTGGAAGAAAAATGTAAGTTCCACCAAACCAATATTTATGCTAATGCTCTTCTTTGGTGCCAGAACCTTTGCATGGCTTCAAATTTCATTCTGCTTAAAGAGAACGAGGCAATTGAAGCAGAGACACAGCGCCTTGCTTTTCTGGGCCATCGGCAGTATTGGAAATTGAAACCCTTTTGTATCTTCAGAAAATGTGAAATGAGGGTTGTTTTCTCTGTGTCTCATCTGCTCTAAGTAGATAGTGTCTGTAGGTGGATGTAGGGCTGGTGTTTGGAAAGACTAGCTGCAAGCTTAGGAGAGGAAGTTCTAAGACATGTGTGAGGGGTCTGTAAGACAGAAGAAGCTTATAGAAAGCAGTGACTAAACCATGCATCAACTTGTTTTCTGGATATTAGACTTAGGAGAGCTCTGTAGAGACCCTGAAAACCATGCATGACTGACTTGACTTCAGAGATAGTATTGAGAGGAGATAGATTTAAAGCTGAACCCAGAATCCATCCAACTCCCAACATCCTATAAAGTAAACTCAGGACCTGAAGTGGGTCTTGATCTTCTGTTGTTAGGGACCAAGTCAAGTCTTATGAGGACTCCTTATGTGCTGGGCCATTTTATGGGTACCATAGAATTATCAATGACATATAATAGTGATGGCATTTGTCATAAACATGCATGTTCAGTAAAATCATTGCTAAGTGGGAGCATCAGTTTATAACTCAGATCATTCTAACCTGATGTTTTCTCCAGTTTGCCAAGGTCCCTGACAGACAAACCATGGATTTACGTAGTATTATTCTAAGACTGTTAGTATCTTGTGCCATCCTATGGAACACCTGGTCTACCTGTTGTGTTTAGTTAAATGCAGTGTGTTACTGGGGTGTGCACATCCTCATAGTAAAGGGAGAACCAGCCACCAGGGACATGAAACTAGAGGAGCAGAATGTCTCATCTGCTGACTCGTGTCAGCGTGTCCTGAGATGAGTACCTCAACTTCTGATGATATTCAGCTGGCCATCACTCTGTGGTTGCATTAGCTTTGCAGAGGTGTTACCTCTCTTCTTTGGCAGCATTGGCTGTAGAGCTAAAGAAAACGAAATAGAGGGGAAACCAATACACTGTAAATATTATTAGAACTTAAGAACATCATAATCTGTCTTCCCTCTTTCTTCTTCTGCTGCTGCTAGCTAATTCTTAGAAGAAAGGTTCATAGAGCCTGTTCCTATAGGGAACATTTGGATGTGATGAGCCTTTGTGAATGTATCACTTCCTTGGAGGCGACAAGTCTCCGCAAGTGTACCACTTCCTCGGATGTGATGAACCTCTCTCTGAGTATGTCACTTCTGTGCTGTGTGTCTTTCTGCCCTAGTGAGTTGAGGTTGCTGGCGAAGCGATGAGTCTTGTAGGCATGAGTAGGGTCCAGAGACTAAGTGTGATCATGTATATCAGGTCTACCAAGATGGTGTCCTCTTTTGGATTGAAGAAATAAATATAATCCTGCTCCACACTGTCCTAGTTTGCCCACTCCGTTATCTCCATATTCCACCTTGTTTTCTCTGTCTCTGTATCTGCTACCTATTTATCTGCTTCTCTAACCATCTGTCTGTCTATCATCCGCCTTCTAGTATCCAGCCTCTATAGTTTTCAATCTATTTGTCCATCCCCTACCATCTATACATGCCTGCTATCTGTATCTTTGATCTTTGTTAGCATCTGTCATCCTGTCCATCTATTTATTCAGCCAACATCTAGCTCGATGATGTTCATTATACCTATCTTACTTATCATCTGTCTTCATCATCATCTATCATCATTATGTTATATATCTATTATATATTTACAGCCATTTATTTATATCTATACATCTACCTATTTATCATCTACCTATCATAGTATCTGTGTATCATCTATTACCATTGTTATCCTCTGTCAAATACTTGTACCTATCTCATTATTTATCCTCTGTTTATGCATTCCTAATGCGTGAAGTCAAGAAGCAATCTAATTGTGGAGCTGATGGAAAATGAGGATGGCTGTCAAGTCATGTTCGTCAGTGAAACGGAGAGAAGTTGGCATTAAGTAACAGGGATGGTCTTATTAATTCTTAGTTTTTATTAGCATCTGTTAAAAAATAATGGATTTCATTGTGATCTTTTCTTATGTATATTTAATGTATTTTAATCACATTTACTCCTGAATATGTCCATCTAAGTCATCCCCCTTTTTACTGAGACTGTCTTCTTTTCAGCTAGACCCTTCTACTTTAATATTTCTTGACCAATGAGTTAGGGTTTCATATAGTAATATGGTGAGAGGTAGCTTGAAGGCAACTTACCCATGGCTGTACCACTGAGGAAAATGACTCTTGTCCCAGCAACCCTTATCTGGAGGGCACTCAAAGGGGGTTTCTGTGAAGGGACTTTTGGAAAGAAGCCCTGAGAGAGAAAACAAATGGGCCTTATGGATATTGTCCTATTTCATGACAGTAGCACACCTGAGACCATGGGCTTATTAAAAGGAAAAGAATATGTGGGCTCTGAGTCCCTGGGCTTGCAGTTGGTCCAGTTGCTTTGGGATTCTTGGTGAGATAGTCCATCATGGCGGAGAGTACATGCTGGAGGAAAGCTGTCCACCTCCACGCTTTGAAGTGATAAAGAGAAAGAAGATGGGCTAGGATTCCTTCATCCCATTCCTGGACATGTTCCTAATGACCTAGAGATTCTCCTACCTCTCAGTGCTGTCTGGCATTGGGGACCAAGCCTTTCCCACCTGGGCCTTAAGGGCCTTACAGATCCAGTGCTTAAAACATTTCCCACCCAATGTGGCAAGAAGCAAATAAGCAGGGAACTAACAGTGTCAGGAATCTGTCTCTGCAGGGTCACAGAAGCTGTGCCCAGTGTGGTAGCAGCCATAGGGAAGATGACGAGGTAAATGCATGTGCTCCACAGACAAATGGAGAAAGTCACCTTGCCCAGAAGCCTGTAGCTTCCTGGGGATTTAACTGAGATTTGATCCTAGGCATTTCCAACTAGAGAGGACATTGCTTTTCTCCTGTAACCCATAGAGGGGTACTTGCTTATGGGGTGTATTCTCAACATTCCAAAGTCTAAGGGATGCCATGAGCCATTGCTTTACAGTGTGGATTTTCAATTGGAGTTGCTCAGACAGAGCTTGGTTGATAGTTTCCTTAGTTGAGGATAGGCTTCATGCTGTTTCTGATCTCTTACAGAGAACATACTGAATTGTCTTCTGATAGTTTGTGAGGCAAAGTCATTTGGTTTAACTCTGCCTAGTGATATCTATCTTCTTAGTTTTTATTCGTTCATTTGTGTGTTTGTGTCTACTATGCATGTATGTATATTGCTGGCATGCACCTGGAGAGGTGTGAATGCATTTGGAGGCCTGAGATACCATCTTCTTTTGTGTTCATGGAGACAGCACCCTTATGATATGGCTAGTCTGGCTAGCCAGCTTGCTCTGGGATCTCCTGTTTCCGTCTTATGAGACTGGGATCACAGGTGAACTGCCACACCTAGCTAGCATTTATGTGGGTTCTAGGGACCAAACTCAGGTCCTCATACTGTCTGGCCAGCTCTTTAGCCCCTGAGCAGCCTCCCAAGCTCCCATGGAGTTCTTTTTATGGGGCAGCTGTATTTTCTTCAGCAATCATGAATGCAGTAGGTGTGTGTATCAGCACTCACATCGGAGAGAACCTTGTTGAATTTGAAGACAAATGGGCTGGTATTGGGGAAAACCATGAGAAAAAAGAATCCAGTATTGGGTATCTTTCTAATTTAATTACTTCTTGGTTCCGGGCTGAGTTGAACTCCGGAAGACAAGTTCTGGTCCTATTCACAGTCACCAACCACATTCTGATATGCAGCAAATGACAACGTAGCTCTGGGGTTTTCTCCGCGAGTCACAATGAAGAGAAGCAACTGAAATGTTATTGCCTGGTGATAAATGCTTCACATGTTACTACAGCCAGCTCTAATTAGATTTATTTTTAAACTCAGCTTTTAAAATTGTACTGATGGCAAACAGAAAAAAATCAGATGGTTGTTTTAATGTAGAAAACAAAATGAACCACAACAGTGTCTGTATTGCCTTGTTTCATTCTAGCCCCTGGGTTCAAGTATGCCTCTTGTGAGGGCTAGTCAGAGCCCTTGGGACAAAGCCCAGTGCCACCTAGGACAAAGTGGGTTTCATGCTCACTATATAATACAGTTTGTCTCTCTTTGGGTGGAAGTGTAAACGGTCAAGGTTGCATACATGTTTGGGAAGATATAGGTGTATATATGTGTAAGTACATGTAGTGGCCAGAAGTCAACTTTGGGTATCTTCCTCTGTCACCTTATTTCTTGAGACATACTTTCAAAACCTGAAACCTGGAACCCACCAATTTGGCTAGCATGGTAGGCAAGCAAGCTCCAGGGACCGCCTGCCTTTGTCTTCCCAGTGCTGGTGTTACAGGTGCCTGCCACCACACCTGACTTCATATGTAGGTACTGGGACTTGAACTCAGATCCTCATATTTGTGTGGCAAGTGCTTTACCGATGCAGCCGCATCCCTGTCTCTGAAAGCTTCATTGTTTTCAGAGGTTAGCAGGCTATATCCACCCTGGCCAATATTTCCTGAAGATCCTTCTGTCTCCCCCTTTATGTTGACTGATTTCCACCCAAAGGAGACTGGTGGCAGTCCTGCTTCTCTCTCATCTTGGAATTAGTTTTCTCACTCTCTATCATATTCTGCCATCAAGCATGCAGTCTGTGCCTCCAGTCTGACGTGACTACCCAAACCTTTTCTGACCCTGGCTAAACTCAAGGGACAGTGCCACGTAATTCTCCTACCTCTCTGTATTCCTGGCCCCCCCTGGAGCTGTCACAGGTGGCCACTTTGTGGAATATAACCCCTGATTCCCTGATTTACTGTTGACCGTATCTGGTTATCAGGAGCTTGGAGTGTGGCAGAGCTTGTGAATGTCAGGAGCTAATTGTGCAGACATGCTGACGCTTTCCTTGACTTCCGGCTCTGGATCAGAGTTAGGAGTCAGCTTTGGCTGCATGAGGGGCTCTTTCCAAAATACAACAAGTGAATCATGACTTGCTGAGTGAGAGGCCGGTGCCCAGAAGTCTAAGTTCCTTGATTGTTTTAATAAATAGGCACTCTGAGATTACTAGGAGCGCCTCTGTTCGCTAGGACCTGCTCCGTTGGCCCTTAGTGTGTATAGAGATATCTGGTCGTTCTGGGCACTTTGCTGTAGGCAATCTCCACATATTTATTTTCTTGCACTTCAGACTTGGAAATGAGTATGTGATTTGAACACATATGACATGGATGATGTTAATGCTCCAGACCAGTGCTTCAACCAATACCCAAGCACACTATCAAATCAAATGCCCGTAAGCTGAGGCTTTATCAGCTTTCAGGAACTTCTCCCACTCCTTACAGGCAACTGAAGACTCCATTGCAGTGTGAGCCCAAACATAGTGTTTGCTTCTCTGGTTACATAAAAAAAGTGCAAGATTAATGATTATCTTTAATTAGTTGTATTTGAAGGGGTGTGCCCATGAATACAGATGTTTGCGGAGGTTAGAAGAGGGTGTTGGATCCCTTGGAGTGGGAATTGCAGGCAGTTGTGAGCTGCTAGACATGGGTGCTGGGAACCAAACACAGGTCCTTTTGCAAGAGCAGTACCTGCTCTGAGCCACTGAGCCATCTTTCCAGACCCCAACATGGGTCTTCCAAGACAGAATGAAAAATCTCAGGACCCTAGTGAAGAATCACTCTGTTGGGAGGAATAATGAAGAGTTCTCAAGTATCAGGCCCTCCCACTAGTGAGCGGTTTCCAGTTTCCAAGCCAGGATGGCTCAGTTTTCTGTTTTCTAGTTGGTGAGTTAGTTCCATGTTGGCTCAGAGCGTCCTATTCGACATCATCAGAGCCCTTCGCTTAATGAGATGTAAGGCGAAAACCTTGTCAACAGCGTGTTTTTGGACACCTTCTTGTCAAACTCAGCAGGAATGGACACAGTTGTGGCTGATTTGGTGGTATCTTCCTCCCTGCAGGTTCTCAGCATGATCATCAATGCAGCCTATAAGCCCGGGAGGGTACTGCGAGAACTGCAGCTGGTAGAAGATCCCCACTGGAATTTTCAGGAGGAGACCCTCAAGGCAAAGTAAGTGTTTCCGATTCTGGGAAACAAGGGATGTGTGATATCTGCCCTGCTGTTTTGAGACTTCTCATTCCTTGATTTGCTATCACCAGACAGACAGAAGGAAACAGAAGGTCCGTGGTCTCTCACCTCCCTGTGCCACATGTAGTCTTACTGTCTGGATTAGTTTTTATGATCTCTGTGACAAAACACTTAATAAAAACAACTTACGAGGTCAAAGATTTATTTTTCCTCGTGGCTTTAAGGAGTTCAGGCCATGCTCGGGCTCCATTTCTAGGTCTATGCTGAGACAGAACATTGTGGCAATGGGACAGTGTGACAGAGGTTATTTACATCTCAGTGGGCAGGAACTCAAGATAGAAGAGTGATAAGATGATTAAGTATAATCTTCCAAGACACTTCCCCAATGACCTATAACTGTAACAGTGACATTTCTGCTATATTGAGTTGCCTTAAGCATTAAGATTACTAGTATGAAATGCAGATTTGCTTAACTAATATTTAGTGCATGTATGTTTTATGTATATGTGCTTTGTATATGTGCAAGTATTATATGTGTGTGTGTATTATGCAAATATGTATGGAGGCCAAAGAGCATCGTCATGTGACATTCCGGTGGTTTGTTGAGACAGGGTCTCTCATTTATCTAGACTTTGCCAAGTAGGCTAGGCTTGCTGGACAACAAGCCCCAGATGTCTTTCTGTTTCTCCATCCCCAGCTTGAGGACTACAAGCATACATAACCTCATCTGGCTTCTTTACATGAATTTTAGGACTTGAACTTGGGTCTTTGTACTTGCAAGGCAAGCATTTTACTGACTGAGACATCTCCACAGCCCCTTAAGTAATAATACATTTTAATTGCTAAGCATCCAAAAAAATCTTTTGGTTTCTAAGCCAAAACATGATTTATTAAAAATGAGAAAAACATAGATGTCACCATTGCAGGATGTTTGTTAGTGTTGGCTATTATGACCTGTTTGTACCACATAAGATGTTCTCTACTTTGGGATGGACAAAAGTTGAAGATAGAAAAAACTGATATTGCTTTGACTTACATTGGATAAAGTGGCAATGAGGTCTGGGTTCACATATTAGGTGACTTTCTTCTTTTATTTGGAAATTGGGAAGGTGGCAACTTTTTGCTTCATTTAAAATCTCCTCCTCCTCCTCCTCCTCCTCCTCCTCCTCCTCCTCCTCTCTCTCTCTCTCTCTCTCTTTCTCTCTCTCTCTCTCTCTCTCGTGGGAGTTTTCAAAGGCAGGGCCTCTATTAGTCAACTCAGCTTTTTTTTAAACTTTTTTAAAATTTAGTTAATTTAGTTAACTAAGTTGCCCAGACTAGCCATGCATACCATGCTTCTTGGGAGACACTGAACTTGAGATCCTCCTGCCTCAGCTCCTTGAGTAGTTGGGGTTGCAGGCATGTGCCAGCACACCTGTCTTGCTTTGCATTTCTACATCTCTGAAAGGAAGAGTAGGAACCTGGGCGCACTAGCTCGTGGTTATAGAGGAGACCATAAGAAAAGGTCCCTGTCTCAGGAGAGCTTCATGTTGAATGTTACTTAGTGTCTGATGAGGCTGTTAGTCTTTTGTGGGTTTCCATATTGCCCTATGGATAGCCAAGGAAGACCTTAGACTTTCGATGCTCCTGCTTGTACCTCCCAAGTGTTGGCATTGCATTATGCACCAGTGCATCCAGTTTAAGCTATGGGGATGGAAGCCAGAGCCTCATGCATGATCTCTATGGCCTCTGTTAATAGTGTTTCCTGGTTCCAGCCATGTGACCAGTGAGACAGTTTATGGTCAGCTGCTTACTCAGCATTCCGGGTGTCTCTTTAGATCAGCCCTGTTATCTTCAATTGCATAAAAGCCATTTATGGTCTAACGGTGCCCTGCCCAGGCACAAGGGGAAGAGAATGAAGGACAATAAAGAGGGTTAATTTTTACAAAGCAGAAAGGCAGTGACAGGCAAAATTACATGTCATCATTCCAAGAAACTCTTACAGGAGCTTCACCCACAGCACAGAAGAAACAAAGCAAGGTTTTTTTTTTCCTTTTAATATTCCATATTCCATCTTCTCAGAGGAGGGCCGTCTGCCGTAACAGCATTTTTTTCAAGCTGATGCCGAAGACTCCAGCAAGTGTTCATGCAGAGATATCCTTTCTCCTCACTTTCGACTTTTTCTGTACCATTCACTGTACCCCAGAGGCACCTAACAGCCATGGAAATAACAAACTTCTTTTTTTTTTAAATTTATTTATTTATTAAGGATTTCTGCCTCCTCCCCACCACCGCCTCCCATTTCCCTCCTCCTCCCCCGATCAAGTCCCTCTCCCTCATCAGCTCGAAGAGCAATCAGGGTTCCCCACCTCCCTCCCCCTCCCCCGATCAAGTCCCTCTCCCTCATCAGCTCGAAGAGCAATCAGGGTTCCCTGACCTGTGGGAAGTCCAAGGACTGCCCACCTCCATCCAGGTTTAGTAAGTTGAGCATC
>NC_022018.1:27683603-27691026 GCF_000317375.1 Microtus ochrogaster
CAGGCCAGCTGGCCTTGGTGAATTCCCGAAAGATCATCCCCATTGTCTCAGTGTGTGGGTGTACCCCTCGCGATCCTGAGTTCCTTGCTCGTGCTCCCCCTCCTTTTGCTCCTGATTTGGACCTTGAGATTTCTGTCCGGTGCTCCAATGTGGCAGAACACAAACTTCTTAAGTCTCATTAAAAGCACTGCTCTCCCTAAATCAGCCAGAAACCATTCCATGACAGGAAGAGTTCATTTTGCAAGTGCTTACACTTATTTTCATGTTACTGAGTTGATGGGAGCTTTTATTAAATTCAGCCTGATAGAATTGAAACAGACACCTGGCTTTCCATCCTGCTCAATTACAATGGCAACATATTACCTCTTCTATCAAGGATGGCAGGGAGGTAGGTCCTCAGCAAAACCTTACCCAGCATCTTCTCAGGAGGAAATGCCTGTCTGCACGGGGGTTTCTCCATCCCTGATCATAGCATTCCTTCTAAGCAGCTGCTATTGATGACGGCTTTACAGTCCTCAGGAGCCCGCTGGTGACGGTTCTCTGGGGTGTGTCACCCTCTTTCCTTCTCATGACAAGCAACAATCTTTTAGACCCTGACAGCTTGACTGTGCTTTTCACTGTGCAAATGGGAGGAGACTGGAGCGTGAGCCAGCCTCTTCCTCTGCGTGGAAAGGCAGGAGTGGTCTCTACTGGGAATGAATTTATGTAACAGACCTCCCCATATAACTAGTCTCATATGACAATGGCCTCCTCAGCCCTACCACCACTGCAGCCTTACCTAACCCAGTGCTAGTGCCCCCTGGAAGACTGTAGGAAAGAGACCATTGGTGGGGGGAGAGGTGTGAGATTCGGCAGGTGGCTAGCGACCTTCAGGGATACCTATCATCAGTGGCTCATGGGCAGCTATAGGATTAAAGACGCCATCTTGATTGTCCTGGGCCCAATCACCAAGCCTTTTTTTGCTTCCTCCACAGCCAGTGGCTAGATGGGAGGCACTCAGCTTTGGGCAGTGGAGGCAGATCCTCAAAGATCCATAGTTGATTCTGTGTGGCTGCAGCACCCTGCCCGCCAGAGTGGGGACAGCCAGGCTCTGGAGGAGCAGTGTCTTGTCAGGTTACAGACCCTACCCAGTACTACACTCTCCTTCCTCAGTCCCTCCAGCACCATGGAATCTAGATATGTGAGAGAAAGCCATCATTATTTGACCGTGATTTAATTCACATTTCAGTACACTTAGATGGGCTTTTCCTAATCCCAGGAGATGTTAGTAAAACACTCTCTTCATTATATGACAGTACAATGACATATGTATTTGGTTGTCATAATGAAGCCCATTACTTTGTGTACTAACTTTAAAAGTTAATAAGACAATAGAAAAGGCTCCCGTTTCCACAGAAATAGTAAGGGAAAGATAAGATTTTCCCCTTGGCAACAGAAAGCAGCCCCGCTCTTTCCATGTCTCGCGATGCACTTTGTCACGGTAGGTTTCCGAAACGTACGTGCTTTGTCTTTGAGTTCCTCTTACACAGTTTGCCATCTGACCTGGTTCTCACATTTCCCCTGCTTTTTGTGTGTCGTGCTATTTCCTTTTTTTTTTTTTTATTTCAAAGAGACTTCAAGATTCTCGATATCAAGGTCTTTCGAGCAGAGCTGTAGGGCCACAAACAGGGAAAAGATAAAGCTTCCAAGGGAAAAATGGACCTGTAAAAAAAAATGTATATTCTCTGTTTCCCCCCAACCTGGGGATGCAGTGTGCTCTCAGAGTGGCTATTCTTGTCAGGGAATGCAGCAGCAGTAGGAAACGAGACCTTCTCCCTGCAAAGCTCAGCCCAGCAGCGGTCGCAGGGCACAGAGAGAGCAGTCTCTCTGCAGAGGGTCCATGAAGGTTCTAGAGGAAAAAAATCAACAGTGATGCAAAGCCATTGGATTTAAAGCATCATTTTGTCTACAAAGCATTGATTTGAGTTCTGACCATATAGAAAGGCAACCTCAAAGATCAGAGGGATTGAAGAACAAGGAGGGTAGAGGTCCCAGGACATGAAAGACCAGAGAAAAAATACAAAGCACCTTTTCCTGCTAGAGTTTATTCTTTTTTTTTTTTTGCTGTCAAGATTTTGAAAAATGATTTATTAGGCAAAACATACTATAGACTGCAGAAAGACATTAATTTTAAAAAGCAAGATGAAGTCTATTAAGTAGTACTTTTTTCTCTTCACTTCTGCCAGCACGTTTTTTTTATTGTGATTCAGACCAAGGCTTTTAAAGATTTATTTTATTATATGTGTATGATATGATGTGTGTATGTGTGGGCAGGGATGGTGGTCATGTGTGCACGTGAGTGCAGGTGCCCACACAGACTGAGGCATTGAAACCACCCCCCACTCCCCGGAACTGCAGTTATGAGAGATTGTGAGTTGCCTGATGGAACTGGGAACCGAACTTGGGTTCCCTGCAATAGCAGCGCTCATTTCTAACTGCTGAGCCCTCTCTCTGTTCCTGGACCAAGGGTTGTAAACAAAGTTTGATCTTCTGATTTTGAACACGATGATGGTCTCCTTATCTAGTCTTTGAGCACGTACTCTGTCTGGGCCCTGTGACCTCATCTGTTTGAGATTTGGGTCTCCAATGAACTCTTGATTGAGCATGCATCCAGGAAGGATTGGTTGCACTTCTCTGGGGCTAGCAAGCTAAACCCATGGTAGAAGGGGAGTGAGTGCTTCTTCAGAGTCAGTTTTATTTATGGAACCACCTGTCACTTGGCCAGCCCAGAGAGAGACATAGCTGGTTACTCTAATGGCCGGGATATGATGAAGGGCTTTGCTGTTCTGTATGAATCCTTTGGTATTTCTAACTCAGAGCAGCCTGTCTCTGTCACTGGCATAGCTTGCTTGCAGTAGCTCGGTCAGTTTTGGTTCTGTGGGCACTAAAGCTGCTACTAATGTTCTCTGTTCCAGGACTTCTCAGGTGTTAGACTGATGTCACACGCCTGCGTGAAGGGTTTTCTTTGTTTTGGCTTATCTTATAAAATCTTTTGTGTTTCTCTGCTCTTGACTGTGACCTCCTTGCCTGTCAACCGTGCTGCACAGGCGCCATTCATGAGTAATAGAGATTGTCCCCCGTTTCAGCAGCGTGCTGTGCTGTCTTGACAAAGATGTCGTTTCAATGATCTGACTTTGCAGAGTTTTTCAAAGCACATTCGCAATCCAGTCTGCACTCCTACTTTTAAAAGAGAAAAAAGAAAGCCCATTAGATCTCATTAGCTTCATTCTGAGGCCCACGCCATTAGATATATCCTATGCTGTACTATGCCACACTAAGCTTAGCTGTGAGACTGTATGAGGCATGGTGAGAACCTGCTACGTAGAAATCTTTACTAAGGAGATTTAGTGTTACCACCCTGCTCTTTGTGCCCACCAGAGGACAATTCTCAACCATATCCCCAGTGAGATTGTAAGGAAGTATAAAAAGAAAGCAGAAGCTATAACACAGCTATGTTATTAGAAAATAGAAATGTCCGTTTGGAAATATACTTGTGCTGGTCTGTTTTTGCAGTTGCTGTTGTTGTGGCAAAATGCCTAGGCTGAGAAAAACAAAAGGAGGAAGCTCTGGTTTGAGCTCAGAGTTTGAGAGGTTTCAGTCCAGGGAAGAGCAGCATGGTCGGGAGTGGATGGTAGATCGGAGCTGCTCAGCTCACAGAAACTGTATGAAGCAGAGCCATCGAAGGATTGGGGCCGAGATAAGCCTTCTGGAGGCACACTCCAGTGACTCATTTTCCTCAACTAGGCCCCACTCCCAAAGTCTCCACCTTCTCTCAGTAATGCCATCAACTTATGAGTCCACTGAGAAATCAGTCCATTGACTAAGAAACACCTTGTGATCCTACTCATTTCCCAAAAGCCCTAAAAGCGGGCAGCCACACATCCTACACCTTTCAGGATAACTCAAATTCATCCCTTAGCAACGCTGTGTGTCTCCAATCCTTGGCCTGTTGGCTGTGTGCCCCCTAGGAGAGTTATGAATGAGGCCCCACACAAAATCACAAGCTGGCTTGAAACTTCATGACTCTTTTAAAAGATGTATGTACTTTTGGCTGGTGTATAGGGGTGTTTTGCGTATGTGTATCTCTGTGCTCCGTGTGCCCACAATGCCCTGGGAGGCCAGAAGAGAGGGTTAGATCCTCTAGAGCAAGAGTTACAGATAGCTGTGAGCCATCTTGTGGGTGACTGGGAACCTAATCCCAGTCTTCTGGAAGTAGAGCTAATGCTCTTAACCCCTGAACCATCTCTCTAGACCATCGTGGCATTTATAAAATGAAGCTTTTGTTAATAACTCCATGTACCGTTCTCACGTGTGAACTTTGCAGGCGACAACATCCGCGTCTGTCACAATGCGCTAAGGCTAGGTGTGCCTCCCAGTCTAAGGGAGTAAGTCTGACGATGGACTCACCGTTCCTTTTCCATCCTGTATTTTCCAGGTACAGAGGCAAAACGTACAGGGCTGTGGTCAAGATCGTACGGACGTCAGACCAAGTGTCGAATTTCTGCCGGCGAGTTTGTGCCAAGCTGGAGTGCTGTCCAAATTTATTTAGTCCCGTGCTGATCTCCGAAAACTGCCCAGAGAACTGTTCCATTCACACCAAAACCAAATACAGTGAGTACAAAGGAAGGGAGTGACACCTGGATGCTTGAGCTTTGCTGTGTCACACGGGAGCTTTGCTGGGTCACACTTGGGATTTGTCATATCACACCGGAGCTTTGCCGGGTCACACCGGAGCTTTGCTGTTGTTATTGTTTGTTTTGTTTTTTAACTCTTTGCATAGTTTTTCATAAGAAAAACTGGAGAACTCTTTTAAGATATTCTGTACAGGTCCCTGTATGTTCTGAGCCTGACATAGAAAGGGGTGGACTGGTTCAAACCAGGGTGGTCATGAGAAGGTTTTGGGGATGGAGAAGTGAGAATTTCAGAGGACCAGCTGAGGCCTAAGCCATGTGGGTGGAAGCAGGGCGTGACTAATAACTCTGATTCGCTTCTTGTCCTAACACCCAGGATTTGTAATACTACTTCTTTTAGGTTTCGTTTGATTGTTTTGTTTCTGAGACATGGTCTCTCATTCTGTAACCCAGGATGGCCTTAAATGTTACTCAGTAATTCAGGCTGCGGCACCCTCTCAGCTCCTCCTCCTTTTCCTGCCCGGTTGTGTTGGAATTAAGATATGAGCCACAATTCTGGCTAATGGCTCCTTCACCCCTTAGCAGAAAAGTCTCTGGGCAGTTTTTATTTACTGTCCTGACCATGTCGGTTTCTTCTCTGCTTGGAGACTTCCCCAGGACTCTCTCAGGCATATCGCTGGAGAATTCAGAAGCCATACCCCTTCCTTCCCAGCTGCCTTGGCTTTCCCGCTACTACGCAGGACTCTGAGTTGGCCCCACGTTCCCAACGTGTAGCGTTTGTCATTGCCAACCCCCAGGCATTGAGAGGTTTCTGTCTTAGATTGACAGCTTCCCTCAGCCCTTCATTTCCTCTATTCCAGGAACTTTCTTCTTCCTCGCTGGTAGGCCACTGTAGAAGCCTATGCCTGGGCCATCTCAAGCTCTGAAAACTCCAGCTTCTGAGCTTGCTGTTCTCTCCTTAGTTCTCTCTGGGCCTGGGGTAGTGGCAGGAAAGATGGCTCGAGCAACCCAAGTTCCAGCCACCTACTGGAGTTTAAGGGCCCACACAATATGGTCAGTGTTGTGTGAACCACAGCCACCTGCTTTGTTGGTACCAGGGATAGAAGGATGGTTGAGATACTGTTCACAGTATGGCTCTGTTCTTTACATAGACACAGATAGACAGACAGACAGACAGACACACACACACAGATGTACTTGACAAATTAGCCTCCCACTTTCAGTCCCTCTGAAGATCAGAGGGTCATTTGTTCTCTGTATTACATCCCACGCCTTTCCACCTACATACTTGATCTAGCTGAGATGGCTCATGACATGGAAGTCAGTCTGCACATGCTAGACAAGCGTTCTGACACCAAACTGCATCCCCAGGCTTCAGTGTTTTGAGACACGGTGTCTTAGTGTCTTTTCCTTGTTGCTGTGATTGATTAAATACTGTGACAGAGGCAGCTTAAGCAGGGAAGGGTTTATTTTGGCACATCCTTCCAAGCTGCATCCACCAGAGCAAGGGCATTGCCGTGGCAGGAATTAGATGGTGATCATGATATGACTGTAATCAGAAATCTAAATCAGGGAGTGCAGGCTAGTTCTCAGTCTTCCGCTTGCCAGCTCGCTCAGAGTACAGTCCAGCATCCCAAGCAGGGAATGGCGCCGCCCATGGTGGGTGAGGCTTCCCACCTCAGTGAATGAAGTCAAGATAACTCCCTACCTGCAAGGTCACAGGCTCTTCTCAGGTGATTCTAGATTCTGTCAGGTTGACAACCCCAACCATCACATACATTTTCCCTTTGTGATTTAGGCTGGCCTTGAACTTGAAAAAAAAAATTGAGGCAACTTCTCCTTTTATAGTGAATTCTATCCCTGGATGCTCATACCTCCCTGCTCATTTCTGCATTGCCTTATCTTTGGTCAGTGGAAGGGTTTGCTGGGTAGCAACTGCTCCTGAGAGAACTGACTTGAATGAGGACTTCCGTTGATTTGAATGTTGACTTTGCAGATCTGGTTTCCTGTAGTCCTGGGCACTGGGGAAAGGGTAAGGGATAGAGGTTGTGACCTGTAAGTGAACTGAGAGATGATTCTAGAGCTCATTTCACAAAGCTTCAAAAGGCCTAGACCCTTCAGCCTGGATATCACTGTCGCTGGAAACTGAGCTGCGGTGGGAAAGAAAATCAAAACAAAACCGAACCAACCAAACAAACAAACAAAAACCAGCCATTGGCTAGAATTGGGACTATCAAGGGCAGGGATCTCCCAGTGGGCTTTGGCTTTATGATGAACCTATCATAGGTTGTACTCAGTAAGCTCATCTTCCTCCCTATAGCCTATTATTATGGAAAAAGAAAGAAGATCATTAAACCCCCAATTGGGGAAAGCAGCATTGAAAGTGGACATCCAAAACCGTCCAGGAGAAGGAAACGACGGAAATCTATCTTTGTGCAGAAGAGACGGAGATCTTCTGCTGTGGACTTCCCAGCGGGCTCAGGGGAGGTACGCTGTCTTTAAAGGACTTCCAGCATGGATGAGGGGCGGGGAAGAGTGAGAATTCAGGCTTCTGCATGCTGTGGTGTACCTGTGGAGGTTAGAAAACAACTTTTGGGGGTCTATTTTCTCCCAGTGGGATCCTGGGACCAAGGGCAGGTCATCAGGCGGTGTTGGCACAAGCCTTTAATCCTAGCACTCGGGAGGCAGAGGCAGGCGGATCTCTTTGAGTTCGAGACCAGCCTGGTCTACAGAGCTAGTTCCAGGACAGGCTC
>NC_022018.1:27691246-27701651 GCF_000317375.1 Microtus ochrogaster
TCTCTCTCTCTCTCTCTCTCTCTCTCTCTCTCTCTCTCTCTCTCTGTGTGTGTGTGTGTGTGTGAGTGTGTGTGTACACAAACATGGGAGGATGAGAGGTCAGTCAGTCTGTCATCATTCCTCAGGATAAAGTTCACCTGAGATTTTTGTTCTGTTTTCTGTGTTGTTGTTTTTGAGGTAGAATTTCTTACTTTTATCTGGAACCCATCATTATTTGTTTGTTTTTGGCCAGCAAGTCCCAGGGATCCACCTGCCTCCACCCATTCAAGGCCTGGGTTTTCCACAGGACTTCTGGGGATCAAACTGAGGTCCTTGTGTTTGCATGACAAGCACTTTACCAGCCCTTGGGTGTTTTTTTTTTTTTTTTTTTTTTTGAGAGACGGTGTCAGTGTGTAACAAGACACTCTCCTTCAGCCCCTTATGTACTGAGAACCAATCGCACCTGTTCAACTACTGGTTAGGAAAAGGCTGTGTCAGAAGATTCTTCAAGGCTCTCTTGTAAGGCCTTCAGGGACAAACCTTGCCCAGCCAGAGCTTTGTTCTGGAAGGAAAGCCAAGTGGCATGAGGGCCTGGCAGTGTGAGTGTCGGGGAGAGTCCCTGTCAACTTGCCCCACTAAACGCACCCCTCCATCTCAGGAAAGCGAGGAGGAGGATGCAGAGGCCCTGGAGGATGACACCGCGAGCGAGGAAACTGGTTCCGAGGTCCGAGACGACCAGACGGACACCTCCTCAGCAGAGGTACCCTCTGCCCGGCCCCGGAGGGCTGTGACTTTGCGGAGCAGTTCAGAAGCTGTGAAGCGGCCTCCAGTGGAGCGGGCACGAAGGGTCCGCCCAGTGCCAACCGCTACGCCTGCTGATGAAGGAGACAAGGGCCCTCCTGCTAGGCCCGAGGAGCCAGAGGTAAGCTCAGAGAATGGAGGGTCCGTGGCTCATCTTTAAGGAAATGGAGTAGGGTTCAGGGTGTGGCTCAAGAAAAACTCGAAAGATGTCAGAAATGAATGTAGCTGCTCTGTCAGAGTTCCCAAGTCCGAGAACGAAAGGATGATTTTACCTCTTGGTAGAGAGGCTGAGGAAGCACCAGCGAGATGTTGCTGGGATGGTGGCTTCAATTTCTCGGCAGCTTCCAGTCATGCGGATGGAGAGGTTGCCATCTCTACATCTCCCATTTCCACACTTGAATCCTGCATCAGTCTCTCCTCCATGGGACACCTCTCTAACACCTCAATGTGTTAAGTCATCATACTTGACCCCCCCCTAACCCTATAGATGGTCTGTGGACAGCTGCAAACGTCCTTGGCACCATCTTAGCGAAGGCAAACAGTGTATTGCCTGGGTCTGGCTGTACTCCTCAGAATTGGAGTATCTGTATTGTAATCGGTGATGCTTCATTAGTAGCCAAGCCCTGCGTTTTCTGAACTAGGTGTTCAGGATTGACAGTCACTGTGCCATGGGGTGGGGCAGGTGTGCATGTTCATAGGTGTGCTTAGAGGTCAGGGGTCAACCTCAGGTGTCATTTCTTAGAAGCCATTTCCTCTTCACTCTGTTTCTTCTCTTTTATTTTTTGAAACAGTATTTTTATCCCTAGAGCTTAGCAGCTTAGGCTGGTTGGCCAGCAGGTCTCAGAATCCATCTGTCTCCACTTCTCCAGCACCACCAGTTTGTCTGTTTGTTTGTTTGAATGTGTGATGTGGGTATCGAACTCAGGTCCTTATGCTTCCATGGCAAGCATTTTGCCCGTGTCTCCCAGCCCTGCTGTACCTTTTGTTGTTATGGTTTTGAACCTTTGAAGACACCTAGGTCGTGGCAGGTAGAGAAATCACCAGAGACAGAAACTCCATAGAGACTGAGCCCTATGACTGTCTGTGTGTCCTAGGATATCAAGAGAAGTAGGCGATCTGGTCCCACAGTGTGGCTGAGGCATACAGGGTATTAGAAAGATGAAACTGGCCCTGCAGTGTGCAGTGACAACCCTCTGCCCCATTCCCTGCAGGAAACAAAGCAGCAGGAGGAGGAAAGACTGATCCTGGAGAGCAATCCTCTGGAATGGACCGTCACAGATGTGGTACGATTCATCAAGCTGACGGACTGCGCGCCCTTGGCCAAGATCTTTCAGGAGCAGGTACAGTGACTTACTGTGTCGTCAGTATTGTTTCCTGGACCCCAGGTCTCGTCTCTCTGTGTCTGTATGTTTGTACATAAGTGTATGTGTGTTCACGTGCATGCACTTACATGCACTTATGTGTGTACATATATGTGCATATGGCTGTGAAGCCCAGAGGACACCACAGGGTGTCATTCCTCAAACAATGCCACCTTTTTGAGACAAGTTCACTCACTGGCCTGGAACTCACTTAGCAGTCTAGGCTGACTGATCAGTGAGCCTCACAGACCCACTTGTCTCTGCCCTCCAAGTGCTGGGATTGCAAGCATATACCAGGATACCTAGTTTTGCAAAAGTGAATTCTGGGAATCAGGTCCTTATACTCACTATGCAACCACTGTACTGACTGAGCTGTCTTCCCAGCCCAGAAACTAGATCCTAAAGAAATTACCCATCCTACCTGGTTTCTCTATGACTTACCAGGTAGGAGGAAAGTCTCAGGTGCCCTTCATCTGCATGCACAGTTGACGCCCCTAAGTGGGCTCATCTGTGATGCTGAGCATCCGTGGTGCTTGTCATGAGAATCTCGTTTCTGGTTTTTAATTGTCTCACAGGGATGAGGGTTTTCTGACTGAGACATATGTGGTACTGCCAGGTGGGGAGGGAACCTCTAGGCTCCACCCTCATCTACAGCTGTAGCCCACTCTCCAGTACCAGGTGGGGAGGGAACCTCTAGGCTCCACCCTCATCTACAGCTGTAGCCCACTCTCCAGTACCAGGTGGGGAGGGAACCTCTAGGCTCCACCCTCATCTACAGCTGTAGCCCACTCTCTGGTGCCAGCTTTTGTCATGGTGTTGCTGTGATAAAACACGGACCAAAAGCAACCTGGAGCGGAAAGAGTTTATTTCATCTTACAGCTTAAGGTATTTCATGAAGGGTTGTCGAGAAAGGAGCTGGAGGTGGGAACCGAAGCAGAGACTTGGTGGGACTTGCTTGCTGGTTTGTCTATCATGTCCAGCTCAGGGAACTTTCTTATACTACCCAGGGCTACCTGCTAGTGGCTGGGCACTCCTCTATCAATAATTAATCAAGAAAATGCTCCGAAGAGTTGCCTTCAGGTCAGTCTGATAGTGACATTTTCTCAACTGAGGCTCCCTCTTCCCAAATGACATTAGATTATGTTAAATTGACAGAAACAAAACAAAACAGCCCAAAAATCTAACCAGGACAGCCTTACAGAGTAAATATGACTTTTAAGTATTATGTAAATACTGTTTTCCATATAGCTGATTAAAGGTATGCCTATCGAGTCTGTTTTTAGATTAACAAGCCAATAATTAGGGAAGATAAATTTTAAACATTAAGTCAGAAAAAAAAGAGGTTTGGTTTTCCAGACACATGGGGAATTTTCTATCTAATAATGTTATAAAAAGCAAATTAGTGAACATCCTAATCTTCCACCTCCCACTCCCAAGAGAAGTTCTTGGTATCCAGGTTCTCCTGCCTGGGATATCTATGAGACAAAGTGATTCATCTTCTTCATTCTGGAAACTTCTGCAGACTCCAGAGAAGGTCATGTGGAAGGCACGAACAGGAGCAGAGAGGAGGTCCAGTTCTTGGCTTTCTGGCATTCACAGCTCTTCTGCTCTGGATACAGACAGGGAGGCAGACAGACATCTTAAGAATGAGGGCAATGACCTGTTCCCTTCATTGCAACAAACAGACAAGACAGAGAACATGTCCAACAGTAGCCTAACTGATACGGGGCTTATTGATAAAACTGCATTTTCGTCTTGGAAACAAACACAAGGCAATAGTTAGAAAACCCATTTCTATTACTGCCTGGGGCAACATTTTCCCTGATTGGTTCTTAGTCATAGTGATACTGCCAAACATTGGCAAAAACCAAGCAGAACCCCATTGTATTCAAGTACTTGACAAATTCTATCTATATAGGTTTAATACTGTATATATGTTGGCCCATTGTATATTCAACATACACTGACCAAACACCTGCTAAATGCCTTATAATGTTCAAAACATGGCAGAATAAAGGATAGATTGTTTTTTCACTTTCTAGATTCTAAGTTAAATGGGAACTCAAGACCAACTGTTGCATAAGTGGTTATCTGTGTTGGTACCTTGTGCAATTTTCAGTAGGAAGCTGGCTCATGGGGAGGGATTAGCCGAAGCGCTCTTTAAAGTCCTCCTTTATATCCCACGGCCACGCCCAGTTTCCAACCATTTTTATTAGATTACCTGACCAATATCTCAGAATGTTTCAAGGAAAGGAACAATTGGCACATCCCCACAGTAGATTCAGAGTGGGCACAGGCTTCCTCCACCTACCTCCTCTGCCATCAGCTAAAAGCTTTGTCCTTGATTTAGACGTTAGGTGGGCTTTAATGGATGAGTCTTGTTCCCAATTAATTTTGCATTTCACAATAGGGATTTTCAACTGTTAAAAAAAAAAGAAGTGTTGCCTGCTGGGCTGTCTAAAGTGTGTGGACACTTGAGTTCTTTCTGGCCCATTAGACTTTTAATGACTTATTTTTACTAATTTGTTCTATCATCATTTTGTGCAAATGACGGTGCTCTGATTGGGTGAGGCCCCCAGCATTTTCTGAGCTGTCAGATGAACTAGGTGCCTGCAGATTACTCACCGGCCTGCACAGGAGATCACAGCGTACAGCATGATAATAGCGGTGTGTGTTCACGCCTAGAGACGTTAGGAATTCAGAGATGGTTCTAATCACCAGGAGCGATTGCAGGCATTCCACAGTCCCCATTACCAGCAGACGGACCTTTTATTTCTGAAACGTTGTGGCAGTCTCTTAGTAAAATCTATTCTCTCTAATTTCATGCTGCAAATCTGAACATTATACAGTGAAAGTCCATGCATCTGTAATGTGTCTTTAAACACACAGTCCTGAATGGCATGATCTATGTGCTCATCCATGGCCAATCAGTCTGCTCACAAGAGAAGCAGGCGGCTAGAGGGAGTCGTTTATTTTATAAAATTGACAACTTTAGTCGTCTTCTTCTTCATTTCCATTGCCCCCCCCCCGTTCTTTTCCATTTTCCTACCTATTTAAAGGAGAGAAGTTTAGCCTTTTTAGTCCGTGGTCATGCGGGTCTGCTTTCCTGAGCTCCTGTGGCAGTATCTTCACGGAGCACCATGGTGAAGCAGAATTGTATGCTTAATGGCGATAGGAAAGGAAACAAAGACAGGGGCAAGGTTCCAAGGCAAGCTCTTGGTGACCTATCCAGTGCATCCATCATGGTCCTCAGGATCAGGTCAGAATCCCAGAGCTTATCAGCTTTAACACATTAGCATTTAGAAGGAACCCTTTAGCTAGATGCCCTCACAACCCAGAAATATCCATTAAAGAACAGCCATATTTTACAGAACTCTGCCAAGTATTAGTTTTCCTTGTCTTGGGTGTAACTTTCGTGTCGGATCTTATTCCTTCAAGATGTTCTACGATTAGGGTGAATCGGCTTAATTTTCATGTTTATCCAAATTCATCTCCTTAAAGTTAGTAGTCCATTAGTGAACCTATTCAATGAAACAACTGATCTGCTAGCATTTATGATGATACAGGAGCATATCTATAAAAATTCAATCAACTGTGAGTCTGGTGTGTTAACCTACATAATCCATGAGGGGAAAAAAAAAGCAAACTTCTTTCAAACCAAACCAAAGGTTACCTCTGAGCCTCTTGGAACGGGAATTCCCCGCTCGCTCTCCTGTGATTTACGGTGTCGTATCTGTGTCCCCTTTGCCCAGCTTTTTCCTGCTTACCCATTTCTCTTCCCGACACCACTATGAGATGCAACAAGCATTGACTATATGAACTCTAAAGCAGGAGTGAGTCCAAAATAAGGGTTAACCTCAGGTTAGTCTTTGCACAACAATGACAGCAGGATGGTTCAGTTGCCAAATCTGGCTGGTTTTAGCAGGCAGCCTGGGAGCTAGAGGCCTGGTTGTATTCTGAGTAGCATGGTCTTCTCAAAACCATGACATCTAGGTGTCGTATTCTCCATCATTTAGAAAGAATGAGAAATGCGTTGAGAACACAGAAGTAGCAATCATGGGCCCTCAGCTGGCTCAAATATGGACAGACTGCATTTTAAGCACTTTCCACCTCTAGATATCAGGCTTACTTTTGGTTGATTTTTTTTTTTCCAGATAAAAAGGAACTTGAAAGATTGCTAATTAATCAGATTGTTTAGCCTTAACCCTTTCCTGCCACACATTTTCTTGTCCAGGGGTTTTTGTTGAGCTTAGTCCCAGATGTCCAGAGGCTGCTTCTGTGGAACTCAAGTAAATCAGCTCCTGGAGAGTTTCAAAGTTGTGGCCTCAGTCTGCTTCTTTTCCCGGCTGCCAGCCTTGACATCCACACCAGGCAGCATGGTCTCTTTCCCACACTCCAATCCATGACTTCAAAGTTGAAACCCCTATAAACTTGGGGCTTCTATCACTGCTGCTGGCTGAGTAGGAGAGGGGAGCGAAATATTACTTCCCATTTTTTTCTCCTTGGAGGAAGTCTAGGACCAGGACAGGAGGGGCATCTGATCTGAAAAGGTCAGAGAATGACATTTCGAGGTCTTTGACATCATTTTAAGTGGTCTCATCCAGGCTGCATGGCGTCAGTTATCTGCCATTCTCCTTAATGCTGTGACCCCAGGGTGGCCTTTACCACTGTTTTGCAGAGAGAGCTATGGGACCCTGTCCTTGTTCAGAGTGAATGGAAAGAATATAGTATTTCTTTGAACAATTAGGCTGACTGCCCAGTATCTTCTGTGTAATGTCACTGTAGAATCAGTTTCTGAATTGTTTTCTTATCTCATGACTTTTATTTATTTGTCTTTCTGTGTGTGTGTGTGTGTGTGTGTGTGTGTGTGTGTGTGTGTGTGTGTAAGTTTGAGTGCACATGCCCACCGAAACCAGAAGAGAACACCAGATCCCTTGGAGCTGAACTTAGAGCTATTGTGAGTCTTCAGCAAAAGCAGCTAGTGCTTTGAACTAAGCCATCTCTCCAGCCCCTCCATTCTTTTTTTTTTTTTAAAGACAGGCTCTCTTAGTAAATCTGGAACTCCATGATGTGGCTAGATTGACTGGCTAGCACACCCCAGGGATCTTACCATGTCTTCCTTCCCAGTGCTGAGATTACAGTCACACACAGCTGCACCTAGCTGTCTCAGGGATGCCCTGGATCTGGACTCTGGTCCTCGTGTTTGTATGAACAATTTGTTAATGAGCCATCCCCAGACAGGGTTTCCTTTACGGCACTCACAGCCAATAGCTGGAACACATAATTAAAAGAATGCACCCATAGGTGCCAAGCATTTGGTTATCTCTCCTCATGGTTTGCTGACAGAATTCTATACAACTATAACTAAGGTTTGATAGTTCTATAACCTGCATACTTTAGTAGGTTAAAAAGAGCTAAAAAGCAAAGCAAGATCAGCGGCCGTGTATCAGGCAGGTAGAATCTTCTCATTATTTCCACCTTTTGATTTTGAGCCTCCCTTTATAGAATGTTCTTATTGCCGTAGTTAACACTCAGTTTTAAATTGCTGACTTAATGTGTCGTGGATTTACATCTGCTTTAGTAAAGATGGAGAGTGCCCCTAAGCCCAATTTATTATATAATTCTTCCTTTTTATTAATTTTGTTGTGACAGTTTCACACCTGCATGTAATATATTTTGATTCCGTTCTCCCCCTCCCACCTCCTCTTACCTCCCCACCCCCGCTTCTCTATCAATGACTTACTTTATTTTTTAGTCCCTATTCAAAAGTCAGGACTTTTGGGTGTATAGCCATGTCCAGGGTCACCTCTGTGACCACTGGATTGGAGCTATCCACAGGAGCCTGCTGTGGTCATCAGTGAGGGGTAGGGTCACCCTGAGGCTTTTTTCCATCCCTGCCTGACCGTGGAGGGGCCAGTTCTTACACAGACCCAGTGCAGCCATCCACAGCTGCTGGGAATGCATGGTTGCAGTGGCCGTGCTTTGCCCAGAAGGTCATTTTGGAGTTCTTTTCCCTGTCTTCTGCCACAGCATTCCCTGGACCATAGAAAGGATAGTTTAAAATGCTTGTTTGAGAATGAGCACAAGCTGGGAGTAGCATTTGTCTATGGATAGAAACATACATATTTAAAAGGCAACAAGACAGTGTGTCTATTTAGCCAAACAACAGTAATCAGCTCCCAGTTTCCAGCACACATGACTCAGTACTTACATTCTATTAAAATTCTACACACTGGGAGCTCAGTTTGTAAGAAAGATGAGAACGCTCACAGATGTCCCATCATTGCCTGAAATGTTTTCCCAATATCCACTGCTTCCCCTCCATAGCCTCACACTTCAGAACATCAGCCATTTTGGGAGGCGGTCACATGCCTTCATTGTGCCTACATAGGGGAGTGAAGTACATCTTAGGTGGGTAAGAACTTCTGGAAAGAATATTGTTTTCCAAGTCTAGAGAGGATTGCTAACAGGAGGAGTTGGAACAGGGAAGGAGAGAAGTAGACATGATGTAAATACAACACGTGCATATGAAATTCTCAAAAGAATTAAAATTAAAAAGAGAGGATGCCGTGTATGTCTTTATAGCCAATCATATACAGAACTCATCATTCTCTTTCAGTTTAGAGTCACCTCCTTGTACAGATGCTTTGTGAATGTTGACTGACAGAGATGCTGGAGGAAAATGCCAATGTCCCACATGCTTATACGAGGAAGCTGCAGTTTTAAGCACTTCCCATCTTTAGATCTTGGGTCTGATTTCTAAGATTTATTCTTCTGAGCTAAAAGGCAAATTGAAGGGTCTCTAATCAATGATATTGGTTAGTGTTAATGAATTAGCCTGCAACTAGAAGCATCGTTCAGCTGTTAGTTCCCATTCTGCATCCCAGAGATGAAAGGTTAGCTTCTCTGTCGAATTCAGGCAAGCAGGTTCTTGGGAGGAGAGATTGAAGGGTGATCTCTGTCGCATCTGCTCCAGGTGGTCCAGCTTGAAATCCACACTGTGGAGTATGTTACTCTCCTGCCCTTTGCACCAACAGCCTGAGAACTGACTCCCTTTTAAATGTAGGGTTGAGTTCAGTTTGTTACCACTGACCCTTAGCATCACCTCACTCCTGATCTCATCAGTCCTCAGTTATTCCTGCTGGAATATGAACCCTGTCTTGGGAAACAGGGAGAACGAGTCACAGTTACGCTCAGCCACACAATCCCATGGCATCTACATGAATAAACCAGGTTGTAATAGCAAGCAGAGACATAGGCTAACAGAGTGGTCTTTGGAGTGAGTTTTTGTGCCCTTCTTCTATAGAGAATTTAGCCACCACTTGGTGAACATCACTTTAATACGGCACCTGTTGTATAGATAGAGCAAGATGCAGTGGAACGGGGAGAAAACAGTCCTGAGGTTGAGTACCTCTCTTTCTGAGGATTGCCTGTGTTTTCATGATGGAATTTGCTTCTAGGTATAGGATTCCTTATTAGAAACTCAATTTGGTGATGATGCATTTCTTCTGGAAGGTGTCTGTAAGATGTTGGCTCTTGGAAGTCGGATTTTATTTGTGTGTTGAGATCAGGTCTTGCTATAGAGCTCCGGTCAGCCCGGTATTCATTCTTTTGGGACTTTAGTGTGGCATTTCCTCCTGACGGCTAAGATGTCTATGAGAAATCTGTTGTCATCTTACAATGATTCCCTAAAGTGTAACTTGGCATTTTTTTCTTCCTGTTTTAGAATCTGTCTTTCTTGTGCATAGGTTGACTACACTGTGGCCTTTTGTGGTCTTTCGGGCCTCCTGAACCTGAATGTCCATATTTTTTCTTAAGATTTCAGTTGTTTATGACTATTATATAATCAATTAGATTTTCTGTGCCCCCCCCCCATTGACTGTTAGTTCATTTGTGGCCTCTCCTAAGGCTCAGCTGTTTCTTTGCCCTCTTTCCTTCTGTGTCTGAATGTGTTATCTCAAAAGAATTCTCTTCAGGTTGGGAGTTCTACCTGCCTGGTTGCTGAGGCTCCCACCTGTATGTATTGCTGTTCTACTTACTCAGTTCTTTAGCTCCAGGATTTCTGTTTGTTTGTTTGTTTGTTTTCCTAATCTTCATCATTTGGCTGAGTTAGTCATTTTAGTAGGAGCTGTTCTCCTAATGTCATTGAATTGTCTGTCTGTATTCTCTGTATCCCATGTGGCTTCCATGGGACCATGCTTTTGAATTCAGGGATTTTTTTTTTGTTTGTTTGTTTTTTTTTTAAATTTATTTATTTATTGAGG
>NC_022018.1:27701751-27724697 GCF_000317375.1 Microtus ochrogaster
CGCCCCCCCGATCAAGTCCCTCTCCCCCATCAGTCCATAGTGAATTCAGGGATTTTGTTCACCTGTTGCTTGCTTGACTCCTCTAAAGGCATCATGTAGACTTGACGTTTTCATATTTTGTATGTATCCATATTGATATTTATTGTACATTTGGCAGATCCTTTAGTGTCAATAGTTTTGGAGGGTAACTTCTGTAACTTTAGAGATGTTTGATTGCCATGTGATATTGACTCGGCTTTCATTTGAATATAGTGTGATCTCATGATTTCATCAGCAATAAACTATGGTTTAGGGCATGGTACATGTGGCACTAGTGTTCTAGCCTGGCCGTTTTTATAACGATGTGGCAATGGGAAAGTTTAAGTGGCCCATGTGTCAGTGTGTGACTCTCTCTTTCTGTATGTATCTGTCTGTCTATACACACATACATCTGGAAAATTACACTATATAGTTGACGTTTCCCTTTTTGGTGTCTTATCACCTGTTCTGTGATATCAGACCTTCCAAAGTAGGAAGAAAACTTTTACTTTTTAGTACCTAGCCATTTTATGGTGCTCAGGTTAGCATAGAAGGACCTAGCCTCAAAGGAAGAAATTGCTGTCCCAGAACTGGATACTGAGCTTGGGAAGAAATTTCTGGAACCTCCTACCTGTTCCATTGCTTGTCTTTACCAGCAGAGGCTTAGGAGCTTCAGAGGAGCTAAAATAGTCTTAGCAAACGTGATTTTGTTGGGGCCGGAGAGATGGCTCAGCTCAGGGGTAAAGCACCGGCTATGCACGCTAATGACCTAAGTTTGTATCCTCAGAACCTGCATAAAAACCAGAGACAATAGTGTACATGTGTTTGTAATCTCAGCACACTCCTATGAGGAGCTGAGGGACAGAGACAGAATTCCAGACCAGTTAGCCTGGCAGAGATACTCTGTCTCAAACACGGTAGAGGGTGAGGACCAAGACCCAAGGGTTTCCTCTGACTTCCATCTATATCCATCCCTGTACACTACCCCTCTTGTCTCTCTCTCGCGCGTGCGTGTGTGTGCGTGTGTGTGTGTGTGTGTGTGTGTGTGCGCTAGCAAGCACGCGCGCACGCGCGCGCACACACACACACACACACACATTTTATTATATAACACATGCATTCAGCGGTCTCCATGTTAATTGTTACCTGTGATAATATGTTCCCAAATTCAAAACATACGAACCCTTCTTTACACATTTAATTCCTGGACAAAGCTCGACGTGACAAGCAAAGCCACCAAGTATATCCTACTTCTCTAACATGGCCTTATCTTCCGGCAGGACATCGATGGCCAGGCACTCCTCCTGCTGACTCTCCCGACCGTGCAGGAGTGCATGGAGCTGAAGCTGGGACCTGCTATCAAGTTATGCCATCAGATCGAGAGAGTGAAAGTGGCTTTCTATGCGCAGTATGCCAACTAACTCGGCTTCCCCGGGGTGGTGCCTGATTCTGATGATGCTGTGTTTGTGAAGGTTTCCAGGACCGATACCTTGATTTCCTGGGCTTTGTGAAATGGCACATTCGTTGAGGATCTCCAAAAAGCCAGAAGCCCAGGACCTCCTCGAAGCACCAGCCTGTTGGATAGTTGTATGTTTCTGAAGCACACAGAAGGACCACAGCAGCAGTTCCTGGGACTGGAGTAGAAGTTCTGAGACAGAACTTTCCAGACTCTTGACTCGCTTCTTGATCTCTGAGTTTTATTTTTCTCCCATCTAAGCTAGGCAGCTTCCTGTAAGCCAAGTTTCCTTACACTGAGGTCCAGGTTCTCGGAAACCAAGATGGACCGGGTGCCTCTAAGCAGAATCCCTGGCCCGCTGGCAGTTTTGCCTGACTCACTCTCAGGCTCTTTCGTAGCCCCACGTATGCAAACTACTGTGGTCTGGAGCCACCTGCTTCCCATTTGACCTCATTGACAGCTAGCTCCTTCTCCACCACAACTGTGGACTCTGTTTCCAGATGCTGGTCTAAAACAATGCGCTAAGCTCCGTCCTCTGTCGGAGGTGCCTTCTCACCAGGATGGCTGCTTACAGTAGGCAACTGCTGTGTAAGCAGAGCCTAGAACATTGGCCATGGCAAACACTCACCATAGTCCCCTGCAGAACCATGACTTCAGTGTCCCAAGATCACTGTGACCAGTCAGGAGGAGGCCAGTTTGGGGAAATATCAAATTCTGTATTGAAGGAAAACTTTCAGAGGGTAAGCCTAGGAAGAGAGTTGGGGAAAGGTGGTGTAGCCACTTAAAAATATTAAAACTGGTCACTGCAAACAAGCCCTTCTGCACCTCTCTCCTGCTAGTCTGGCTCGCCACACACGAAGCAAGCACAAGGACGCAGTAAGGCCTAGCCTAATATAGCAGAATGAATATGGGGCCTGAACTCAGTTGGTTTCCATCTTGACTTTGCTAAGGACCAACGTCATGTCCTTGGGTAACTCCCCACCATTCTGGACTCAAACTCCCAATGAAGGAAAAGTTAGGACACTTAGTGGTGAGGCACTAAGTATACCCTCTCCCCCAGCCTTCTCCTCATTCTTGCTAGAGAGGAACCCAGGTGGGCCAAAATGAGAAAAAGAACTGGGCCACAGATTTAACCTTACAGTTCCTACATTTCACTCTCTGAGGTTGCTTATGAAATCTCACTATATCATTTATAGAACAATCAGTGGTTATAAAATTTGGCTGATTTTTTTTTTCTATCCAGTACTTCAGCTGTGTTTTCTCATGAGTGGTTCAACATGTGTTTGCAGACCCAAAGGGACTGAGGTACATCATGGCATGGAGGTCACCTCCCTGTCCTTTTAAAAGGAAGGAAACCAAACTTTTACTCTTTCATGAGTGGATGTTCGTTTGGGAAGCTTAACTTCACACCTATGTGGATTTTACTGTTTTTCTCTGTGGTTTTCCATGTTTTGTCATATTCTGTTGATCTTTTCTCTTTGACTAGAGTCTCAACTGTCCTAGAACACGGTGTGACAGGCTGATAGCCACATGTGTTTTGGCAACATTTTAAGGCGTGACTTTATCCGTCAGGCTTTGAGGTCTGTGGTTGCTTATGCTCGCCGTCCTCCACATTGAGCAATGGCTGCTGATGGAACCAGAAATCTAACTATTTGTGGTTGAGACTCTTCCTTAAAGCTGGTTTTCCATTGTCATGCTACAGACCACTGGTGGATGCATATGCCCAGGGACAAGTGATCGTTTATTGTGTTGTTTGTGGTGCTGTAAGGATGCCCCATGCAGGTGCCTGCATTGTTGGCTCACAGTTGTTGAATTTCTCTCTCCTAAGCTACGTGCTGAACCTTCCTCAGTCGGCCTGTCTTCTTGGCCATATGCTTTTGGCCATAGATGCTCAGTCTACTGGTTCAAAAGGGTCTCTATTTCAAGATGGTGTGGCATCTCTCCTGTGCTGACTCCTTCTTGGTCCTTCACTGTGGCCTTCTCAAGATGAGCCATTCGGTTGCATCTGAAACCAGGGTGTGGCTGTGGCATTGCTAGAACACGATATGCTTTGAGAACAAATGTCACTTTCTCATGGCATTTCCAGTAATGACTTGGGGAGGAGGTTGTTGCTTCCGAACATGGAGATTTTTCTAGAGGTCTACTGAGCCCACAGAAAGAACCAGAAGAACATTACAGAAAACCCAGTCAGGATATGACGGTCATCGGTCAGAAACCCTTCTCCCTGTGGAACCAGATGTCACAGCCTGTCCTCATCCTTCAGCCTCGCTCTTTGTCTTCACCTTTGGCAAGGAAGAGATGACAGGAACCATACCCGAAGGGTGCCCAGCTAGGAGCCACCTTCATCATAGTGACTGTCAGTGTTCAGTTAGCCCAGCCCTCCAGTAGACTTGAGAAGTATTTGAGAACTGAAGGGGATGATTTCCTCTTAGAGGTCTCAGGGTCTTCCAGAGCTTTGGTCCAGGATGGTGTGCTCATCATGCGAATGACAATTTTGTTACTGGATTGTAAAGAGGGTTTTGTTTGTCTCTAGACTTGCCTCTCCTCTGCTTCTGTCTTAAACACGGGGCTTTATTCCCAAGGAGCAGTTTGCTCTAGCTCCCCATTACTATGGCAGAAAAAGAAGTGGATCATATACACATATTACACAGCCTGAACACCAAAAAGATTCTTCTCTAAATACCATCAAATGATGCCCTCCCCCCAGTCCTTCCTGGATGCTATCATTTTATTCTCTCTCTGATTATCTTCTGGGACCAGAGTCCTCTCCTTCATGTCCCCCACACCATGGGCATAGGACACCATTCCCTGCCTCCTGTAGCCAGCCAAGCAGGCATCCTACAGTCTGTGCCATGCAGCTGAGGAATGGAAATGGCGCCTCAACTTACATAATGACAGCCCATCATTTATTCCCACTCTGAAGTTTAGGGAGTTTATTTTAGCCCTTAGCTTCCTGAGTGCATTTGTACTGTATTGTAAAAAAAAAAAAAAAATCCTGTCCACAAAATAAGCATACCCGATCAAAGCAGAGTGTACCGGCACCACGTATCTTTGTTACTCAACAATGGTGTCTTTTACCACAGCATCCAACCTGGAGCTCACAGAACTGGTCTGTCACTTTTAAAATTAGATGCCTTTGATCAGAGTCTGACTCACAGTGTTTGAGCTCTATAGCTATTTGAGTCCCTAGACCTTATTTGATCATATTCAAAAAATCATTTTCTGTGTTTGCTTTGATTTGGTCCTCAATAAATTAAAGTGATCCATGCTCTAACACTGCCATATCTGACCTTTTCTGCCATTTTTACACGGTTCCTTTTGATCAGACTTTTGAAGATAGGTCTCTCCTAATCTATCTCAGAGTTCTGAGTGTTCTCTGAGACAAATACTGGGCTTGTCTTCTACCCTACACCAACACCCCTTCCTAAAAGTTGTTGCTTAGTTTTGGAAGCACTCGGGGGGTTTCATACTTATTTTGTATAACACCCATTTATATTTATTTCTGTATATAGAAATAGAACAGAAAATAGTAGGATCTTCGTTGTGGTTCGACATTGCTGCTTTTGGGTTAGGAATAGTGAATATAGGTTCCAGTTCCTCTCTCTTCTGTCTCTGGAGAGCTGTGATTGAGTGTGCAATTATTTGGAAGGAGAAAATGTAAATTAAGATATCTGTAGTGTTTATGGAAAAAGTCTCTGGGGACATCAACTGCTTGTGTCTCTTTGGTGCAATAATTAAATAGCAGGAGAAGCTGAAATGACGACCATCCAATCCTAGTGACTCTCCTACTTGCTCATGATGCCTCTCTGTTCGCAAATTCTCCGAAAATTACTCGCTTTAACTGGGTTAACTTTTTAAGTTGCTTAATTCTCATAGCTTTTAAAACTAGGGTGGCTTAGAGGTAATCCAAAACATGCTATTACAAAACGAAATTATCGTATCTGTGATCCATTTAATTGACTGAAAAATAGTAATTGCTGTCCTGCCTGGTCTTCTTGGGTTTTTAGCTTTTTTAAAGCCTTTGTGGTTTGAATGATAATAATGACTCAGTTTTCTGAGCTATAGACTTCCTCGTTCCGTTCTCTTTTGATGGCTAGGACTCAGCACCAGTGAGGATGCGGGTCATGTCCCAGAGCCAAGGCAGAGCAGTGCTTTGGTAAGGACAAAGAGGAACGAACGCTGAAGAAGGAAAAGTCTAGAACAATCTTTTGCTAATAAGTACATTTATGATGAAAACTGCTGGGAAGGGTTTTTTTTGTTTTTGAATAATAAAAAAAGGTAAACATTGTACCTGTCCTTCAGAATGCAAGCTAACACGACCTGTGTAAGCAGTCACTAGTGGCAGGAGCCCTTTATTGTTCATGTTCCACTTGAGAAAGTTTGTGCTGAAATTTGATTCATATCTTGGTATGTTTTGGTGCATAAAAGAGAAAAAAATCGGTGTCTTTACTTTTGAAATTTAAAGGACAAAGGGCATGCTCTCTCAGTTTGTTGTAAGATTGTATTCTGTATATATGTTTCCATGTACATAAATGAAAATATATATCAGAGTTATATTTTAATTTTTATTCTAAATGAAAAAAACCCTTTTTACTTGAAAACATGGTAAGCCACATTGTTAATAAAGTAAAAATAAATTCTATAGTGGTCTTTGTGTTTATGTCTCAAAGGTTATTAAATATATGTTTGGGGCTTGTCTGAGGGTTATTTTCTTCTGAAGTCTTTGTTTATTTATAGCATCTACCATTCCATTGGTTAGAACCATAGATGGCCAATTCACCTCATTGTTACGGTTTCTTACTCAAGCAACGTCTATCTAGTCTAGTTTCATTCTTAATTACTTTGATAAAACACTAACCAAAAGCAACTTAAAGAAATGACTTGTTTGGCTTGCACTCCCAGGTCACAGTTCATCATTAAGGGAAATCTGGGCAGGAATGAAGAACAAAGCAGAAATTGGTTCTCTGTCGTAGGCTCATGCTTACGTAAGCTAGCTCCCTTATACGACCCAGGACCACCTCCCAAGATCCGGGAAAGGACTCAGTTGTTAAAGTGCATGCCTTGTAATCGTGATGACCCGAGTTACATATTTAGAACCCAGGTGAACATACCTGGAGTGATGATGTGCACTTGTCATTACAGCTCTGTGGAGGTGGGAACATGTGGCTCCCAGGGCTCACGGACCAATGACTCTAGCCTGACTGGTGAGCTTCAGTTCAGTGAGAAACCCTGCTTCATAGAAGGTGGACATCCTGGCCATGATTCCAAAGATTATTACCTGACCTTCACACAAGTACATACATGGGCAGATACACATGAACATGCACACACAGACACATGAAAGTTGTGCTGTTTATTTTCAAAGCGTTCCTAGCCTTCCCAATTTCAACCATCTTTCATGATACTTTGGGAGAAAGATGGCTTTATTTCTATAGGAGCCCCAATTAAATAACAATATTGATACATCTTATGACTTGTTGTCATAAGTCTCGAGTATCCAAGTAAGAAGAGAACAACAGCCTGTGGCCGTGGTACCACACACCTGATTTCTGCGTGGAAGAGAATCCCCTTCCTTGTCTGTCATGACTGATACCATCCAGGGAGGTTGAGAAGGTAAAAGAGGGTTAGAGCCCTGGGTAACGGAGCTGGAGAAAGGAACCATTTCTCCTTTTATCCAGGAGTGAGCTCACTTTAGATTTTCTTTTGGTCCTTCTGACATTCAAAATCTGCATATAGAAAATTTTATTCTATTTTAATTTTTGATGCTTTTTTTAAAAAAAAATTATTGATGACACAGGTTTATACTTTGCGGTTCAAACTGCCTTCATACTCGAAATCCTCCTGCCTCAGCTTTTCTACATAAGTGTGTGCTACCATGCCTGGCTCACATGAGGGAGTTTTTATTTGTTTGCTTATGACTTATTTAAATACAAAGCTTTAACAAAAAAGGCAGAGGCCACACAATAAGAAATATCATTTGTTTTTCCCCAGTATACCAGCAGCTGAGGATTGTGCAGCTGGATACTCACGGCCATCATATTTCTATTTACACTTGAAAACAGAAGTTGAAACACTGACTATATGAAAAGTAAAATCTGAACACTTTCAAATCTCTAAATTGAATAAATCAGAGCAAAAAAAAATTCCATGTTGTCATGAATTTTTACTTTTTTCTTCTACTTAGCCAGACTGTGTAGAACTTTCAGTTCACTAGACGTTATTTCTCCTTTGTTCTCAGGTTTGTGGTACAACTGTTTTAAGTCTAAGAAAGCACAGTGCTTACTAGAGATTCAAAGAATGGTATTTTTTTAATGCTAATTGTGTGACCATGACCTTGGGTGACTCCATATGGTAACCAGAAAGGTAAAAATACTGCCTAAGCTACAAACAGTTGTCAGAATCATTTCTTGAAGACATGTTTATGACATTGGCTCAGGCATGGGTCACAGCACATCTCTGTGAATGTAGTTCGGTTATATCAAAGTTTTGGTTAGTGTTGTTTGTAGATGATATGTCCATGGTAATAAATAAAAGGAAGGTTTGCTTTGTCACTCTAATGAGAGCTCAACACAAAATGACCACTGCTGTGCTTTCTCACTTAACCTCAAGATTTGTTCTGTTTTTAAACTGGCTTCTTTGCTGTGAAGTTTTGGAATAGTAAATGTAATATAGTGATACATATGTTATATAAGCATATACAGAAACATATAATGTATACATACAATTAAGTTTCTCTATGTATTATATATAGGTAATATGTATATATGTATATATATATGTATCATGGATGTATGTTCATATGTATGTGGTGTGTGGGCGTGTGTATGAGGTATGATGGTATGCTGAAAGAACTCAAGACAAAGACATAATACAGCTATTGCATATTTTACTGGTTTCAAATATTCTATCACTTTCTGGTGTGGGAGAATTGTCTGTATTCTGTCAATCATGTTTTAAATAAATGCTGATTGGCCAGGCAGAAAATATGATAGGTGGGAAAACCAGACAAGAAGTAGAAATGATGCAATGAGAACAGGAGAATTCTGGGAAGGAGGAAGTTGACTCTCCCACTCCTGCCCAGACCACTGAAGCAGCAGGATGTGATCTACCCCACTGAAAAAAAGGTACTGAGCCACATGGCTAACATAAATCAGAAAAATGGGTTAATCAAGATGTGAGAGTTAGCCAGTGAGAGGCTAGAGCTAATGAGCCAATCAGCTTTATAACTTATAGAGATCTATGTGTGATTTTCTTTGGGGCTAAAAAGCTGGGGGTACCTGGTGGGAGGACAAAAACCCTAACAAACAAGCAGGCCCCCATTCATGTTACACTTTCCAGTTACATAACACAAAACTTCAGTTTTCTATGAAATGTAAAGAGTTATACACCTTTACATGGATAATAGGATTAGACACGAGATAAATTGCTGTGTTGTTCTTAGCCCAAAGTAGGTACCTTGGATTCTCACCTCTATGGATCAATTCCTGGGTCTTTGACCATTTACCCATTGCAATATCCTGGCCCCCTTGGGCGTGGCTGCACTCATACTCTTCTTGTAAGTACTATCAACTAGATAGGAAGACATAAATGAAATAGTAGTGCCACAATATCTTGGCAGTATTGATGCTGAAGTCAGAAGCCAGGAAGAGTTGGTATAGTAGAGATGCCATGGAGTTAGGACTGGGGCAACTCCAGCCTCCTTTTAACAATACAGTTCAGAGAGTCAGAGAGACGTTGATTATCTTGACATCTGGATTTGCCACAATGTGATGGCATCCTACCGGCTGGAACTGGTTTATAAGCATATTGGCAAACTGTATCAAGTCGGAGACAGCAGGTGGCCCCCATCAATATTTAGAGACATGTTACACAGCTAAAGATTTTAGACATCCAGTGGATTGTTCCAAAAGCTCCCCTCCAAAGACAAGTTGTGGTTTCTATATTGTGCTCATATCTAAGGCACAACACATGGCTGGCCAAGGATAGCCTTGAAATTCTGACCCTCCTAAATCCACACGTGGAGAGCAGGGATTATAAGCATGTGCCGTCATACCCAAATGATGAGTTTTAATTACTATCCTGAAAGTTGATTCCTACTATTCAGTGTCTTCTCTTACATGGTGATTGGTGAGTATCTTGAAATCTTGTACTTCTCAGCAGATGTGAGTTGAATATCAGAGTTCCGCTATATCCCAGGTACAGAGATTGGTCATAGTGTGAGTTATTCATGAATTTCTTCATGTTTACTCAACACCAGCTTGTGTTTTTTAGGTAGATACAGATACTGCTATTACTTCATCTCCCAACACTCCCAAGTCTCCTAGCCTTGCACAAGATCATTGTCAGTTCCACAGTAACAACGACCATGCTGACATTTGGAACCCTCATGACTGACAGATCAAAGCTTCAGTTCCATACAACGAAAGGGGGTGTTTCAGGTGACAGAACTTGGAGATGTTTAAGGAGTAATATCATAGCTTTCATTAATGACATAAAGGTTGTATGAACAAATCCCTCCTCAAGGGCAGTCATGCCCAGTATGACTGCTCTGTCCAGTTTGTCCAGAAACAATGCACACAAACTCCGACCTTCTGTTAGACTTGCGCCCAAACCTACAATGCGCCATTTTCATTCAGTTCCCAACCTTCTGTGACTAACTTTGCAGCTTGAAATTGCTTCCTCCCTTCAGCTTAGAAACTTTTCTTTGGGGTCTCTTTTCCAGGAAATTCAAACAAAATGTAGGCATTTAAAAGCAGCTATTATCATAGTCTTGCAATATGAAAACAATAAAATAATACTCCGGCCATAATGCAGCCAACCTGGGAACTTACCAGCTTTCTATAATTGGGACACTCAAAATACAAGTCCTTTTGAAATTAAGACTAGGGTTAAAGGTGAGAAATTTTAAAGTGCTCTTTCTGATTATTAAAGTAGTATGTTTATATTATAGAACATTTGGAAGGCAAAGGTGTTATTAAATTGCTCATTATCTCATTATGTTCAATTATAATTTCATCATGTTTGCATTTATATTTAGAACATAATATTGAAATCAAGCCATGTATACCATTCAAAAGACTTTCACCGGTATTCTGCAATCATCCTCCACGAGGTGGCATTAATATTCTTAAATATTAGCACTTTTGTTTTTTATGTACTTTATTTTTGTCAATTAGTTTCACTCTCGGGGGAATGTCCTGTGCATCCTAATGCCTCCATCCTCCCACTGTGTCCTCTCCATCCCATCCCTGCCAAACTCCCTCCTCCCTAACATCCCCTTTCCTAGATTTGTGAGTTTTCGTTTTGGTTTGAAGTTTATTTTGTGACCCATTTACTTTAGCTAGGGTCATTTGGGTGACACTGGATAGTACTTCTATTTTAAATGCTTAGGGAAGTCTATGAATAATCCAGCATGTTTATGTCAAACGTCTAGGTGTTGTACCTGGCTTCTAAAGACATTGACATTTTGCTGTGTTCGCTTCACATTTGCATATTTTTATCTCATAGTCAAACTCCCTATATCTCCTCATTCTATCCCTCTTCCTTGTATTTCACTCTTCTGACTTGGGTGTTAGAAAGTCTTAAACATGTTTTTTACATCACTGTATTTCAGTGTAAACCTTATAATGGATGCTACTTCTGTGGGTCTTCAAAGTACTAACTGGTGTCACTTCATCGGGTTACTTATGCACTATGCTGAGATTTCCTCCTTTTGTTCAAAATTGCATATATGTCATTTATATATGATTTTAGTACATTGATTTGGTTCCACTATTGCGTAAATTGCACAGAACATGTACCATGACTTGTGCATCCCTCCCATTGATACACCTTTCTCAGTTTTGTGCAGGTTCATAGATGTTGCCATGAAAATCGTCTATGAGTAGTTTTCTGTACACAAGTAGCATTGTCTCTGGCAGGACAGATTACTGGTCCCTGGGGAAGGGGCAGTCACCCTCCTCAGTGGTGTAGGCACTGGTAAGTTGTCTTTGCTGAAGCAGTCTTCCCACACCTTGCTCACATAGGCAACTCTGATTAAATTCAGTAGGTCACACAGACTTTTGAAGACATGAAAACGGGAGAGGGACTTGCTGGGAAAGAAGGGGTTTGGCGGGAGGGGTAAGGGGCTGAGAGCATAATGGAGAGGAAATGATAAAAGTACATTTATCCATGTGTGTATGATATTATAAAAGAGTTGATGGGGAAGCTCAGCCAGTCACATCTGGCTAGAGTGTGGCTGTCTGGGGCCAGGTAGAAAAACCTGGAGATCCAGGTGCGCGCTCTCTGCACGTGCTCTCTGAGCTGGCAGTGATCGCCTGGCCCGTTTGGACTTCTGACCTACTCCAGTAGTGTGAGTTTCCCGGTTTTCAATTATTAAATTATATCTGTTGTCTTGAGCTGGTCTGTTTATTTAAGCATACCGGTCGAATACGCCTTCAAAGAGTAAACACATTTAAAAAACTATCACATGCAGGCAAAGCTAGAGCAGGAACAGCTCATAAACCAGTGGCAAGAGCTCAAAGCAAAACCAGAGGGTAACGTCTGGTAATGGGGAGTGCTCACTGCGCAGCCCCGCGGTCTTGTTCTGCAGAGTCTTCCGGCCTTGCCACCGTAATGTTGATGAGGTTTCCTTCTTGCACAGTACCCATGGCTTTGGTATTCACATCCTCAGTGTCACCCACCCCTCGTTACATAGATGTGGCCAAAGGACCGACTCCGCCTTTCCTAAAAAGTCTAAGTGCTGCATCGATCGCCTCTGCTCTACCCCTTTGTGTTTGTCATTTGGTGAATTACTGGAAGATGGTGCTTCTGTCTGCAAGCCAGATCTTTACATTTGGAGAAACCTTACCTTAACCCTCAGGGTAAAGCTCCGAAACGGGCTCCTCTCCCCAGCGCTTCTCGAGCACTTGCTGCTACAGAGCCAGGCCTCGACTTATGACTCTGTAGCCCAGCACACTGTGATTGTGGCAGACTTTGAAAATGCAACCATTTTGCAAAGTGCTTGCATCAAGGCTGTTCTGCGGTTTCCAGTCAAAGGAAGTGCTTCTGTCTGGGCTACATGGGTGCTGCCCAGCCCCACTCCTGACACCGCCATTTTGTCCTTCATACAATTTCTGGTTGGCACAAACCCTTCTTTCTTTTTCCTTTCTTTTTTAATTCAAATATGTCCTAGTGATTTCATCTATTGGTCTTGTATGCTTAGATAGCAGAGATGTGTCCAAGCTTAAACATGTAAAGCTATCTTCATTAAAAGTCTCTTCATGTTACCAAGAAGCAGGTGGCAGTGGGGCTTGTTCTGGGAATGACACTAACTCTCGTGATATTTCAGCTATTTAGAAGTGAGTTGTTTAAGCCCAGATGAACATTTATATTGGCATGGGGTCCACTTAAGTTACAGTTCCCCAAACACTCAGCTAGCTGACATTTCTAAATGTCTCTTCCATGTAGTGAAATCTCCATAAAAAAAATGGTTTGAAAATAAAAGTTTTGCATGCTGTCCTCTTCGCATTCTCGAAAATCCCAGGGCCTGAGAGAGGCACCGTGAGTGGAGCGAATGTGAGAACAAACCTTGTTTTGCTCTGTGTAACTCACAAACAAGCTAATAGGTATCCCAACTTGAATGAATTGAGCCAGTCTTTTTAAAGCAATGATGGCATGAATCCAGGTGTGTGTACCATCAGACAGCTGGACCCATTTGAAACCCGAAACCTTAGTGTGTAAATGGCCCGAGTTCACTTAGCTGCACCCGCTTCAGCCCCAATAGCCCTCTGCAGTTCATTCCCATGAGCTGAAATGAAAATGTTTCATGAACATTTAATGAGCATCGTGATACCAACTGTGTCATAATAAACCCAAGATGTATTTATTCATAGGATAAGGTAGTTTGTACCTGCCAGGTGGAGTATGTTTTTGTGCCGGATGAATGGGGTTCGCCAGGCTAACCACATTAGGAGAAAGAGTATCTTTGTTTCTACTAAAAATTGCAGAACTGTGAAGAAGGGAACTGGTAGACAGAATGGAAAATATCTGTCAAGAGCCCTTTGCCATGAGAGCAAAACCAAGAGTGGGGTGAGACTCACACGGGCACATGGCGTACATGTGCGTACAGTTATTGACACAATACAATACTATTTATGGGGATACTGACTTAGACAATAAACATGACTGCATGTGCTGGTGCATGCACATCAGAAACCCCTTGAAACAGCGAGACTCTGCCAGGCTCAGTCTCCTGGAGGTGGCCCTGTGCATTAGTGACTTCTCTTGTTACTCTATTCAAATATCTGACAAGAAGCACATTGGGGAGGAGGAGATTACATTGGTTTTGGTGCTGGTCCCTGTGCAGCAACGTCTTCAGTCCCAATGAAGCACAGAAGCGTTTACTTTCAGAGATTCCTTATTGAAAATATCACGGTCTTGGAGGGATTTCCCTATGGAATCCATAGCCAGGCCTCCATTGCCTGCCTTTCATTCAGTGGTCTCTTCCAAGATCCCACAGAATAGCCCCTCTTAAGCTTGGAGTACTCCACAGCCTTCCCGGCCCAACGTTTTGAACACTTTCACAACCGTCCCCCAAACCTGCGTAGAGCGGTCCATCAGAGTCCACAAGCCACGGTTTCATACCAGTTCTGCTCTGGTTTGCTTTCTATGGCTGTGATACACACCGTGACCAAAGAGACTTGGGGAGGAGAGGGCTTGTTTGGCTTACACTTTCTGATTACAGCCCATCGTCGAAGGATCAAATTTCCTTTATTAAAGTTAGCTACGTTAGTGAGATATCACTGTGGATAAAAAAATGGTAGAGTATTATATAGTTGTATTACAAATACCATCTTTTTATATAAGAAACAAATGTATATATGTATATATATATGTTGCATTTTGGCATTTGTACTCAAAAGTCTACAAACATTAAAAAATTGTCACGTTTATTCTTGAATTAAAACATTATGATCATCATTTATAGTTGGTATATATATAAAATGTATTTGTATTTTAAAATTTTGTTAATAATAAATAATAATAATTGCTGTGTGTGTATACCCGTGTGAACACTCACATATGCAAATAGAGGCAAGAGGCCAATTCCAGATGTTGTTTCTCAGGAACTACCCACCTTGAATTTTTAGATAGGATCTCACTGGCCTGGAACTGAGCCAGTAGGCTGGGTGGGTGGCCAGGGAGCCCCAGAACCCGTCTCCTCCTCAGCATGGAATTACAAGTGTTCGCCATTACATCTTGTTTTTATGTGGGCTCTGAGAATCAAATTCACATTCTCTTGTTTGCTTTTCAAGCATTTGCCAATCAAACTATCTTCAGCCCCATTTGTATTTTGGAAGCTACAAAAGGAACCAGCCAGTCCTTAACCTCCATCTCTATGCACCTTCTTTCCCATTCTTCTGCTATGGCAGGTAGGAGGCTATTCAGGTACTAGGAGCTAATCATCTATTTTGGAATCATTCATCTCATTAAGTCTGACGCATCCACTGTGTGGTCTTTCTTTCCATCTACCTATTTACAATAACTCTCATACAGTACAAAAAGCCCTGTGAGAACCAGTCATCCATTTGATGAACTAGGTGCCATCAAACCTTTCTTTGAACTCATAGTCTTACGTCACCGAATGCAAAGCTGCATTCCGTTATGAGTTCTCCTGTTTTATAGCCATAATGAGGCCCAACAATCTGGGTGGCTTTCTCTCCAAGGTCACACAGCTTGGTTTCATCCCCAGCAACTGTGTGTTTAATAAACAGTTAACTGAATAACATTGAGAGCAGCATTGTTTAAAGCTTGGGAAGTGTGGAGGAACATGAGGCAAACATTGCAGAGCAAACGGTCAGACTGTTGGAAAAAGCAGCAGCCATGAGAGTGGAGGAGAGGAGATGCTAACAGCGGACGGAAGCCAGGACAGCTCCCGAAAGGCTTCTGTTTCAGGTCAGATTTGTATTCTCAGTTTGTGCTCTAAAACCACAAGGGCAAGCAAGCAAGATTTTACAGAAGCTTTCTGGGCAGTGAGCAGGTTGTTAAGGGCAACGGTCCATTGTTTCAGTTATTCGTCCAGGTCATTCTGTTTCAGGTATCAAGAGGAGCCGTGCTTGGCGAATAGGCAATGCAGGCAGTGCTTTACCTAAATCACTAAACAAATCAATATCTAAAAGCTCATCCTTTCTACCTTATTTTACTTCAAGATCAAACTGTTTTGTCTTAGAAATCTTAGGATTCTGTTCATCTGGATGAGATGTCTTCTTAACTCTTGACCTAATAACGGTTAATATTGATCGGATCTAGAATCAGCTAAGAAGACACCCTCTGGGCGCATCATGGGGGCATTTCCAGGAAGGGTTAACTGAGCGAAGATGCTCTACCAGAGGAGAAATGCCTGCTAAAAAAAGGTGCCTAAATTTCACCAAATATTTTCCTGTGCTCGGCATCAAGGCTTCATTCCAAGGATCTGCCTTGTCTAAACTTCAGCTCTCTTCCAGAGACTTCATTTCCTCCCTTTGCTCTGGTTTCTTTCTTCTTCCTAGAACTCAAAAGTTACACAACTACAAATTATACTTGTTTATATGATTTACTTCTGCTCCCCCTCAGAGAGTAGAATTTCCTCTTGTATAGTTAGTCCTCTTTCTTTCCTTCCTTTATCCTTCCTTCCTTCCTTCCTTCCTTCCTTCCTTCCTTCCTTCCTCTCTCCCTCCTTCCCACTCCCCTCTCCTTTCATTTCTTTCTTTTCCCCATTCTCTGTCCATAAGACTTAGCATCCAGTACAAGGCCAGTACTCAGACAGTATCTGTCAAATGCCTGAACTGAGCTCTTTTTACACATTAACATCTTGAATCTTTAAAACTGTCATTAGAGACAGGCACTGGTCCCCCACTCATGAGTGAGGTGAAAGGAGATTGAGCAATCTCACTGGACTATGATCAGAAAGATAAAGTGGAAGAGAAGCAGGATTAGAACTCAAGTCCAGATATTTTTAGTATACAAGTATTTTTGCTTTATTTTCTGACTCGTTAAACTATACTGGAAGACATACACTAAAGCTAGCACAACCTATTTCTAGTCTAAAAATATGTCACTCGTGTCTACTAGGGCTCTCAAAAATAACCATCACATAAGAAAATAGATTATTCATCTTCTAGCAATGGATCACTTTCTAGCAGGGGTTGATGCAAAGACAGGTGAATGCCATGCAAACCTGCTCTCACAGAACTGCTGTCACAGGCCAGATTCTTGGTCTGACTTCTGGTGACATCCGCCTGTCATGACCACCACCCCATAAAACATATTACGTGCCTGTAACTGCAACCAGAATACTTAGACACTGATGTTGTACCATGGCAACCTGAAGCCAAAAGCAAGACGCTATTTTTAAAAAGCAGGGACAAGGCCACAGGTTTTATTCCCCACCACTCAAAAATGAAGACAAACAAAAAGCAATGGCAAACAAGCTTTTAAGCTGAAAAACAGAACAGAAGGAAGAGGGCAGCAGTCAGCTCAGTCCATAGAAGCAGGACAGCTGATTTAGATGGGAATACTCTTGGCCCAACAACCACACAAAAACATGAAGCCAAAACAGGCTTTAAAATTTCAAGGAATATTTACCTTCTAGAACATTTTTCCTTAAAAAAAAAAAGTGTTTATTCACTGTCCTGTGTTTTGGTGCCTTGCTTGTATGTATGTTTGTACATCAAGTACGTGCCTGGTGCCCAGAGGCCAGAAAAGGGCAGATTTATCTCCTGTGACTGGAGATACAGCAGGTGATGAGCTAGCTACCTAGTAGGTGCTGGGAATTGAATTCGGGCCCTCTGGAGGAGCAGCCAGTGCTCTTAACTGCTGAGCCATCTCTCCAGCTCAGTTTTTGTTTTAACAATAGTCCTCAACACCTCTACCAAGAAATATTGGTATTTGTAAATGTGGGCCATCTGTGTTCCGGTCAGTGTTTAAGGAGCAAGGAAGGCCCCGACTGGAAATGCTCTACAGTACTTAACGTTCCGGAGGTCGGCACCTTTATGTGAGCAGGAAACAGTGCAAACTTCCTATCTAGAGGGAGAGCTCTTCAGAAACAGGAGCTTTGGGGGGCTATGATAGCTCAGAGCAAGATCTAGCTTAAAGCCTAATGACCCTTCTCAGACTTAAGGATGTTGGCATTTGCTATCTCACTCCAATTTAAAACAAGTATTACCTCATTGAATCCTCCAGCAGTCTTTCGCGGTGTGCTCTTTTATTTCCACTTTCAAATGAGTAAACCGTGCAACAGAAGATAAATAAACAGCTGTAATATCATTTAATAGCTGGCAGACCAGAGGATTGTATCTGGCTCCAAAGTTCCTTGTAGCTGCCTCTCTGATGCATTGCCACTATTCCATAAAGCCCATGCTGTTAACCCAGAGATCATTCTGAAATTTCTAAATTTCTATTATAATCATTATGATCAACTACACGTGCTAGTTCTTTGGTACAGTTTTATTCACATGCAGATTACTCAATAACAACTCCAATGGGTCAGAAAAGTAAAATATCAAGCAGGCCTATCAATTCTTGAATCTGGGTTGTCCGGGTTGGACTAAGGAGAGAGGCTGAAAATGAACCCTTCCACGAATCAATAAGCCAGCAGCTGAGATTATCTCAGAAAAGAATATTTATAGCCCAGGTCCAAAGAGGCACTCAGTGAATACTTGCTGACTGGGTGGAATCAGACAGACTTTCATGAGTGACACCGCATGGGAGCTAATTGCAATCCCTGTTTGAGGAGCCGTTTGATGAGGCAAAGCAGAATTCATGGTCTGATACGAAAGCTATAGTGTGTTAGGAGAACCTCACTGCTGTTGGTGCTGGGGGCGGGGCGGCCGCGGAGAACACTGTCAAGTGCAAACAATGTCCAAATAGAGTTTCTTCAGCTTAATAATTTTTGAAAACTGTTTTATACAGCTGGCATGTTAAACGTCCTGGAAATCGCACCGAGTCTTTGCAAGTTGCCTCATTTAATCACCACATAAATTCGCAAATGCAATTTACAGCATTCAGGAAGCTGATCATACCTGAGTCTTCACACTTACCATTTCAGCATTAAAACAGTATTGAAGATTATACTCTGGAAAATTGTGTTGTGACAGGACGAAATCACATAGTTGAACTTCAAGGCAAGGAAGGGAAACAGAAAGAGGCTGAATGGATGGATGTCAGCACTGGGCTTGTATTCTTGAGGAATAACAGTGGTCTTTTCCATTTTCATTTGAAGTGCAGCCATCTGAGATTTGGCGGCTGTGTGAGAAGTCAAAATTTCTTATTAAATTGTGCAGAAATTGGCGGATTCTAAACAAATACAGAGAGTAATCACTAGAGAGCACACAATAACTTGGCTATATGGAAATTACAAATTATAATATCTTCCTCCCGAGTAAATGAAATATGCAAAAGAACACTGCATAATACAATAGAGTTCTTGTAGTCCCTGGGCAGCTACTATTAGCTTGCTGTTTTATCACTGTTGCGTATTTTTTCTGTTAATAATAAAGGCACAGAATTAAGTTTAGAATAAATTATAAAATTCTCTTAAAGTTCAGCTTTTACATAAAATGTCACCGGGAAGTATCAAAGCGCTCTGGCAACCAATGGCATAAATCTTTTTAAATGTCTGTGTGAACCTTGTTAAAGAGCCTATTTATTATTTTTTTACCATCATGCTTTTACTTGTGACAGAGCACTTCTCTAATCTGTTTTCAGTCTGTTGGTGTGCATGGTAATCCAGGTTCTAAAGAAATGGAAAATTTAGCTCTGCCAAGAATATTTTTACAATCTATATGGTATCTTTTTTTGTTGTTGAATTTTTCAAGACAGGGTTTCTCTGTATCATTGGAACCTGTCCTGGAACTAGCTCTTGTAGACCAGGTTGGCCTCGAACTCACAGAGATCCGCCTGCCTCTGCCTCCCGAGTGCTGGGATTAAAGGCATGCGCCACCACTGCTCGGCTTCTCGATGGGATCTTAATAAGATTATTTTTCATAGTGTGTATCTGTGGATGGTGATATAGAAATACAATGCTGACGACAATGGAACTAGCTCATTCATCCATTGTTTCCATGCCCTCTCCCTACTTTCTCTGAGACAAAGTCTCACATAACCCAGGCTGACCTTGAACTCACTACACAGCTAAGGATTACTTTGAACTTCTGGCCCTCCTTCTGCCTCCTCCGAGGATCACAGGCATGTGCCACCCTGCCTATTGTTATGCAGTCCTGGGAATCAACCCCAGGGTGTTGTGCATGCTGGACAAGCATTCTGCAAACCAAGCTGTATCTCCATCCCATTCATCACCTGTTATTTTATTCAACAAGACTTTACTATTGCTGTTTGGCAATCTCTGCTCACAAAACCCCAAGCTCAATGTTCTAAAATTCGTAACACAGTAATCTCTGCCTTTTAACAATTTACAGTTTTTGCGAGTCATATTCTCATTTTCAAGTCAGCATTCACTCTGAGATGATAACCTCAACTATCTCCCGATTATTCCCAAGGCTTGCCCACCATCCCATCTTGCCCGCCTTTTCATTTCTTGTCAGTCCTACCCTTCACCAGTTTCTCTTGTACCAAATGCATACAAAAGGGGAGATCCCAGAAATCTGTACCTGCAAGTCTAGCCGAAGCCCTGTTGGACAAGGTCTGGATGTTGCAGGAGTTGAAATCTCCTTTCCCCCACGAAGAAATTGCAGTTGCATTCCTCATTGTGAGTCTTCCTGTCCTAGCTTTACCAGGCTGCTTGGGGTGAGCAGACCACCTTCCTTCTTGTTTTTTTGTCCTCCCACTGCCAACTACATTTCTATTTCCTGTACAATGTGGAAGGTCATAATTCTTCCCCAAAGGAGATAGAAACGTCATGGTTTTTAGCCATACATCTTCTAATGGAAATGAATCCCATACTATTCCCAGGGGTAGCATGTCAACCCGATGGAAGCTTCTAGAATGTGGAGTCAGGCAAGACGCTGAGACTGAAATACTGAACCAGAGTCAACATTCAAAAGACCATGGCAGTTTAAGTGTCCACAAGTCTTGAGTGTTTAGGAAGGTCCAAAATGCCAAGAAGGGCCAATGGACTTAGGACATTTCTTCTGAAAGTCCTAGACCAGTGGTTCTCAATATGTAGGTCTTGACCCTGCTCGGGGCAAATGATCCTTTCACAAGGGTCTCATATCAGATACTTACTTTATGATTCATAACAGTAGCAAAATTACAGTTATGAAGTACCAATGAAAATAATTTGATGGTCAGGGGGGGCACCATAACATGAGGAACTGTATTAAGAGGCTGCAGCCTTGAGGAGGTTGAGGGAGGGCTACTGTCCTAGAGAGAAATAAGAGAATGGGCAACACTCACAAATGTTCTGAGATCAAGGAACCTACAGAAATTTAACCACGGAGATTTCCTTTGCTTCTGAGAACTGAAGAGCTGGCCATTGAGACACGACTAATCGAGAACAGAAGGATGGCCTTTTACAGCAACTTGGCAAAACTAGACAGATCCTGACAGAATATCCCATACATGTCTCTACACTTGATTAAATCTTTACAAGGATTAAAATGCATAAGATCGGTAACCTATCATCAATGGAGGCAAGGTATGTGAAAATGATTGAAACTTAACAGGAAGTGAAGTCTTGGATGTTTTTGGCAAATAGAATGAATGAATCATGGTAAATAAAACACCTATTTCTGAAACATCAAGAAGAATACAATTCAGATGAGTTTGGCTGTGTTCAGGATGGTACGGCTGTAGATCTAGGTTAGAAAAAAATCAATAAAATTATTCCTAATGATATTCTGCTATGCTTATACATCGTGCCTATCCCAGTCATAATCAGAGAGGCTTCTTCCAGTGGCTGATGGGAGCAGAAGCAGAGACCCTCAGTCAAACATTAGGTGCCCAAATTGAAGATCTCCATCGTGTCCTTTCCTTTGGACCCTGTGGAAGAGGGGAGTCAGAGGGGTTGAGGACATCATGAGAACACAGTCCACAGAATCAACTGAGCAGGGCTCATAAGGGCTCACAGAGACCAAAACAACAATCACAGAGCCTACCAGAGTCAGGGCTAGGCCCTCTGCATATATGTTATGGTTGTGTAGTTTGGTGTTTTTGTGGGACTCCTAACAGTCCATTGGGGATGTCTCTGACTCTTTCATCTACTCAGACCTTTTCTGTCTTACTAGGTTTCCTTGTTCAGCCGTGATATGGGACTTGTGCCTAGTCTTATTGTGACTTGTTATGCTGTCTTCAATTGAACCTGGGAAGCCTGCTTTTTTTTTCTGAAAGGAAAGAGAGGAGGAGTGGACTTGGGGGAGAGATGAGGTGGTGGTTGTGTGTGTGGGGGGGAGACGACACTGGGAGGAGCAGAGGGAGGGGAAACTGATCAGGATGTATTGTATAAGAAAATAATTTAAAAAGAAAGAATACAATTCATGCATTATTTATCTTGTATGTACTTTTAATTTTTAATTCAGTAAACACCATCATGTGATACTCCTGCATGTATTGTAGTGTTATGAAAGATGCTCAGTACCAACATGTCGATGCATAAATAGAGTAAAGAAGTTCGATGACAAGAACCAGGCCACCTCTGGGCTGAGTGGGAGGCCCAAGTAGGTGACTGCAAGAAGGTTGAAGATTAATATGTCAGGGCTTGTCAATATATATGGAGGAAGGGAGACTGCGGGAGATTGAGAGCAAGGGGCAAGTTCATCTGGTGAACTTCAACAGCAAAATCAGTGGAGGGTGGTGCATGGATGTGTGCATGCAGCAGGGCTGATGAATGCCCATTCAGAGGTCTAAGGGGAATGGGATGTTAATGAGGCTAAAGGTGAGGATGGATTAATTTTAAAAACATTACTTTCAATGCAATAAAAGGATGAGTTGAGATCACCACGTGTGTCAGGCCTTCCTGGAGACTTTGGAAAATGGCTGAGACCTCTGGCTTGGACCTATGGAGCAGAAAGCTCTTATAGTTCTTGCTATGCAGGTGGCAAGGTCTCATTACTGCATCCTCTCTGCCCAGCATAGGCTCACTGGCTAACCTGGTTTTCCAGCTATTCTGTAAGTCCCCAGAGACCACACTCACTCTCTTCTATCTATCACATAGGAGACAAACCCCCACCCTCACATCACGACTAAGAGGAATTATCTAGATTAGGCTGGCCTCTGGGTGTGTTTCTTGGGACTGTCCACATTAGATAAGTTGAAATGGGAAGACTCGCCTTACCTGTGGGTGTCACTGACCCATAGGCTGGCATCCAGGATTGGATACAAGGAAAAAGTGACATGAGCATTAGCCTTCCCTTCCTCCCTCCCTTCCTCCCTCCCTCCCTCCCTCCCTCCCTCCCTCCCTCCCTTCTATCGTTTTTTCTTCCTTTCTCCCTCCCTCCCTCCCTCCCTTCTCCCCTTCCTTCCTTCCTTCCTTCCTTCCTTCCTTCCTTCCTTCCTTCCT
>NC_022018.1:27724797-27744202 GCF_000317375.1 Microtus ochrogaster
CCCTCCCTCCCTCCCTCCCTCCCTCCCTCCCTCTCTTCCACCTCCATCCCTTTCTCCTTCTTCACCTCTTTTCCTCCCTCCTTTCCTCCCTTCCCCCTCCTCTCTGACTACAGATGTAGTAGAAACAACTACCTCAAGCCTATGTTTCCATGACTTCCCCAATATTCCCTGCAACTGTAAGCTGAAATAAGCTTTCTTCTTTTTAGATTATTGTTGGAATATTTTTGTCTTAGCAACAGAAAAGGTAACAGGCATATTTCATCTCAAATCCAAACATCAGAGTTTTGTATTATCCCATTGGTATTCCATGGATTTGAGCCCAGTCTGAGAATCACTGACTCCCTGTGTAATTTTTGAGTATACCCAGAAGAGATGGCAGGGTCTCTAGTTGCTCATGACCTAATTAGCCAACCAGTTCCTACAGTTCCTGGGAATCACTCAGCAAGAAAACAGCTCTCACATCCTTATTCCCTCCGTTCAGAGTCTTTGATGCAATTTAAATGGCGGGACACTCCACAGCTCATTTAATTACCCTGCCATTTTTACAGAATGCTCTTTGACTTAGTTTTATCTCCAGGAGTACAAAGCACCGAGAGGCTTCTCATAAACAAGGAGTTGTTTCTGACAGCTTCTGGGAAGGAGCCCCCAGGGGCAGAGGAAGGTGATTTACAGAGCACTAATAGCGTTAGGAACAGCCTCGCCACCAGAAGTTTCTAGGGCTTAATTATTGCCTTTAAATTTTGAGTTAGAGTTAGTCATCAAGCATCATCCACCAGAAGAAAAGGGGTAGAGGGTACATGATTGTACAGCTAGCGGCAAACTTGAAGATGTCAGTATTATTCTGTCTCCAATGCCCTGTAAAGACATCAACCTAAATCAGTTGCTGTTCATTCTATGGCCAATTTGGCCAATGCACTCTTCTTGTGACCCACATTTTCCATTAAAAAACAACACTTTGGGAGCTCAATGGGAAAAAAGACAAGCCAAATAAGCATGAGGATTTGAATTTGATCCCTAGCACCCACATAAAAAGCTAGGTGCAATCACGTGTATGTAATCCCTGCATTGGAAGGGTTGGAAAGGCAGACATAGGGATCCTGGAGCTCACTGCCTAGCAGTCAAGACTAACTGTTGAGTTCCACATTCAGTGAGAGGCTCTGTTTCAAAAACTAAGGTGAATAAAAATTGAAGAAGATATTCATCACTGACCTCTGCACACACATGCACACACATCTATAGGTGCCTACATGTATGTGTGCATATACATACAACACTCACATAGCCAGAGACTGCTCATTTGTTCTAGGCCTCTCAGACCCAAATAATCACACAAAACTATACTAATTGCAACACTGCTTGGTGAATAGCTTAGGCATACACCTGGCTAACTTTTATATCTTTAATTAACTCCTTTCTATTAATCTGTGTATCATCACAAGGCTGTGGCCTACAGGTAAGGTTTTGGCTCTCTGGTCTCTTTCTCCTTCAGCTGCTACATGGTGTTTCTCTGACTCTGACTCCGCCTACTATCTATCTATCTATCTATCTATCTATCTATCTATCTATCTATCTATCTATCTATCTATCTATCTATCTATCTCTTCAAGCCTGGCTATATTCTGCCCTGCTATAGGTTGAAGCAGCTTTTTTATTAACTAATGGTAATAAAGCATATTCATGGTATACAGAGAAGACTTCCACATCATCTCCCCTTTTCTGTATAGCTAAAAAGGAAGTTTTTAACTTTAACATAGTAATATTACATATAACAAAGCAGGTTCAAGCAAGAATTACAGCTACAATATTTAGTCTATTTGTATTTGGCGAAATTAAAGAAAATATATTATCATCTATTTATCTTTGCAAGTCTAAAGTTTCATATCTAATTTATTTTTTTGTCGTAGCTAAGGAAAACTATAACTATCTTCAACTCTTCAAAGACCCCAAAAGAATATAATAACACCTAAGTAAACAGGAAGTACATTGTAAACAACTTTAGAATTGACAAAAGCATTTTGCTGCCTGGATAGTCATCCATCCAAAGTTCTTCTGTAATGTTGGGGCATCAATCTTCAGCCTATAGGCCCATAGTATCCGGCAGATTTTTCCATGAAGCGGGATATTTGAAAGGCTGTTTTACCTGTCTTGGAGTTTGTCAGTCATTTCCTTCTGTATTTTACAGAATGTCTGGCAGTTTCTTCTGTGAAGCAGGAACCATGAAGGACTCCTGTCTTTTGGAAAGTTCAACAGTCCCATTTCTGTGGGTCCTGGATGTTCAGTTCATACAGCATACTATCAAGCAGTCCAGAAAAGACCAGTTTCTTACCCAAATGGCTAGCTTTGTCATGTTGGAGGCAAATTTCATACTGAGTTTCTTCAGTGCCCATCAACCTCTCTGATATAATTGGTGCTGCCAGAAGCAAACATGTCTCACTGTTGAGAAAAGTTTAAGTTCTTAAAAATGCCGTATTCCATAGGTCTTTGAAATGCTGAAGATTATCTATCTAACTGAAATATATATCTCTATATATCTAGAAAACTTAACTAGCATGACAAGTTTGACTATTATAAATGACTGCCTGTTAATCTGCAGTTTTAAATTATACATTATAGTTTAAATGAGCTGTCTAAACATAATACCTTAAACAAGAACAAAAATACACGTAACAAAATTGACCTTAGATTTGCATCAATAGACCAAGATCCATACTACTGCAAAATATTCATCTCTATATCATAGCTCCTCCCCCCTTTTTTTTTTTTAAAAAAAAAGACATTGTGACTATTAAGAATTTATACCCAACTCCTTTAAATGAAAGCAAACATTTATAAACAATCCTTTTGGAAATTTGGGCATAGTTTTCTCCAAAGTGCTTTCTGCTTCTTGCTGGACCAAGTATTTTTAGGGTTCACAGAGAACTTTCAGGAGGTCTTGTCCATCAAACTACATTAGCCTAGAAGGAATCCACAGGTTCTCATCTTCTGTGGAAACAAAAGCAGAACCTCTTTTCCAAAGTAACATAATCCTAGACTCAAATATTGAAGTCAGTATACCTTAAGATATATATATATATACATATATATGTATATATATATATAGCTTAGCATCCCCCAGAATCAAATGTCTCTCTGCAGTTAGCTTATTAATGGTCTAAAAAAATCAAAGAAAGCACAATAATATACATAATCTAGACTCTCTGTGTATATTTCATCTTTATTTGACTTTAGCTCTATCACTTTTTAATATTTAATTATCTTTACTCCTTTAATCTATGACTCTATGTATTCTTTCTTTTCTCTCATAAGCCCATGTATATTTATCCAGCACTGTGACCCATTTAGAGATCTTTTTCATCTAAATTTGTCTTTACTGCATATCTGTAATCATTGCACCAGGAGCACCTTTTTGTTTAGATGCTAAGTGGGCATGGCTAGGACCAACTCCATAGCCCTGCCTGTTTGCTTTGCCCAGTTCAACATGGTGGAGGTATGTTCACCACCTCTATGAACCATGCTCACTGCCCCAGTTCCAGGGATGCAGCGGTTCTATGTTGCTATTAAGCAGCTTGTAGCATGCTGTTCACAAAACCCATTTAAGTACAGGACCTCCAAAAAAAAGCCAGTGTTTGTGCTGCCAGCACAAACCAAGAAGCCCTCTCTTAAAGAAGCCACATGATTTTTGCTGCTAATGTTGAGTCAGGAAGCCCTTTCTTAATGGAGCCATTTCTCTGCTTGCCACCAGCAAACAGAGCCTACCCAAGAAAATACTCCTACTAAGAAGCTGTGATTGATTCTACGTGTGTGTGTGTGTGTGTGTGTGTGTGTGTGTGTGTGTGTGTCTGTGTGTGTGTGTGTGTCTAGAATTCCTTCCCAACCTCTCTCAGGTTTCATGTGGATGTAGTTGACCCACGTTGTGTGGCATTTTGTAGCGGAAGACTTCCTGTTTGTTCCCAGCTACCTATTCCTGAATAATCACACAGAAACCATTATAATTAATATTACAAAACTGCTTGGCAAATAGCTTAGGCATATTCCTGGCTAACTCTTATATCTTAAATTAACCCATTTCTATTAATCTGCGTATTGCTACGAGACTGTGGTCTACTGGTAAGGTTTCAGCATTTCGGTTTCTTTCTCCTTTGGCAATTACATGGCGTCTCTCTGACTCTGTCTACTCTCTCTCTATATCTCTTCCAGCCTGGCCATATTCTGCCCTGCTATAGGTTGAATCAGCTTCTTTAGTAACCAATGGTATTAAAACATATTCATAGTATACAGAGGGGAGTCCCACATCATACTCACTCACTTATTTATTTATTTATTTATTTATTTATTTATTTATTTAAGATTTCTGCCTCCTCCCCGCCACCACCTCCCATTTCCCTCCCCCTCCCCCAATCAAGTCCCCCTCCCTCGTCAGAAAAATTCCATTCACAGAATGTTGTGAGATTTACTTACTCCTAAAAGGAAACCAGCGTTTTTAGCTTTTATTCCTTCCAATCTCTGGCCAAGGGTATAAAAACTATCAATAGAATCAGAAAAATGTTTGCAAACTTTCAATCTTTCTTTCAAACCACTTTTTCCCACCCTCGTGAACTCTGTAAGATACAGGTTTAGGAGAACTCAGAGCACTGAAAATAAGAATTGTAACCAAACCTACAAACAATGCTGACTTGATAGTTTTAAGTGCTAATAGTTGAAAATACATGAAGGCACCAGCAAGTCTGGTGTCTCTTGTGGGTCTGCTTCTTGATTCGTAGATGGTATCTGGTAGGTTTCTGTAGCCCAATAATAGGTTTCTCCACTGACACAGTAAGTCATACCAAGACAAATTAAAAAAATAAAAGATCAGATTTATTTGAACAAAGCTTCCCAGGTGACTCTCTAGTCCCCAGAGATTATGGCAGGGGAAGGGGGCAGGAGGGAAATCACATGGAGGTCTAAAGGAGGGCCCTAAATACCCTGCAATCAAGGGACGGTGATCTGTCTGCCACACGTTAGGTTTGTACCCAAGTATGGTACACTTTTAGATGGGGTCTTGGGAAGCTAGCAGCTTTGTGGGAGAAGCTGCTTCCACTACAGAACTGGATTTTTGGTGGTTTTTCTGAGAGAGCAGGATTTGAAGAGGGAGGAATGGCTGGATCAAGCAAGGGTGAACTGGAGAGTTCTAGCCAAACAGTATCTTCTCTGTGTCCCTACTTGAAGGCAGCAGGGAGAGAATTCTCTCGCACCGATGATAATACTTTAAGAATTTAGCTTCATGGAGCCTGAGAGTAGGGTTCAGAAATCAGTCATAAACACACGGAAGGAAATGGGAGTGCTGCCCTGAGCTGCAAAGATGTCTGGAAAAACTACCACATCCAACATGTTGAGTAATTGCTGGCATTTGGGTGCCTGTAACACCTGCGTTACTCTCTTGGTACAGTTCGTGGGCCACTGTACCTTACATGAGCTGGGCAAGGGCCTGGAGATTGAAAGAACACACAAGAGACCCAGGTCATTCGAAAGGAGATCAGCTGAATGCCATTTTTTCAAATTTAGGAAAAACCTTAAATACCTAGCTGCGGCACAGTGGAATACCCCCTAGGCAGGTGGGAAATTACCATGCCCAAGGTAGAGTAAACAATGGCCCTATAGCTAACCACCAGAGGGGCAGGGGGAACAGAAGAACAAACAGGATGTTTTAGTTGGATGGCCAGAAATTGCTCAAGATGAACCCCAGGAGCAGGGGTAGACCCATGGGCCCTACAGGTGATGAGACCTCTATGGAAAGGAGAAACTGAGGCAGAGGTGATTTATTCGGCTTGCCTTATTTCTCGGGATTCCCTGGTTCTGATTCAGCCTCCAGCAGTATTTGATGTAGATCCTCCAGGTACACAGAATCACTGTGACATTGTCAAATGGCTACCACTGTCTTCCTTCTACACTTGACGTTTGGGCAATAGTCTACTTCCCCTTCTCCCAGGGGAGGAGTTCCAGGTTTCTCCAGGCAGTCACAGATACCTCCTTCTCAGTTTCTTTTGTTTCTCCTTGTCCCCTTTATCAGCTTTCCTACTATGGGTGGTGAACCCTAGAGGTCATGGTAGTGGCCCTTTGGTGTCTATGCCTCACAGCCTAGCACATAGTAGGTAGGTACTCTGCAAATATTTACAGACTATCAGTCTATGGGGGAATCTATACTAAAATACCATACACTGGGTGGGTTTAAACAACAGGCTGAGTTTCTTATAGCTCAGTTACCAACAGATTTGGTATCTGGTGGGCAGTAGCTTCCTACTTCAGAGATGGTGTCTGCTATCACATGACAGAAGGTGAGAGAGAACTCCGGAGACTGATGATGAGGTGGTAATCCCACCTCCACAGTAAGACATACTCACAGTAAGACATCAGTCACTTGGTGTCAGCCTTTCCCTAGTCCTTTCATTAAGGGCTAGGTTTCCACAGATAAGTTCAGGAAGATCACAGACATTTAGGTCATTGAAGACAGCAAAATTCTCAGTCACAGTCTTTAAAACAACAACAACAACAATAACAACAACAACAACAACAACAACTTTTGCACTAAATTTGAATATCAACTTTCTATATGCAGGGTCAATATTCTGGTATGTTGGGTAAACGCTGGTCAAAATCCTGAACCATACTCATGAGTGGATGGATATTGACTTGCAAACATTTTAGCTATTTAGAATACAAAGTAAGAAATTTATGCCTAAGAAAAACTCCATCCCTGTACCCAGTTACGTTAATATAACAGGAAATTGGTAATAGCGAAATGACATCAGAGCTGAAGGACCTATGACCGAACAGGACTTTGATATGGAAAGGAACACCAGTTAGCAAGATGGAACTGTGCCCGATGATCGCCCCCCTCTGCAGACGCAATGTATGAACCACACTGCCCTTCATGGCTTCACTCTCCATCTTCCCACTGAATTCTCTGCTCCTTGTAGTGCACAGGATCAATTACATGCTCCAAAATTTATGTCAGTCTTGCTGGGAACCAAAACTTTTCTGTGACATTGTGAACTGAAAGAGTGAACTCCTGAAGGGGAAAATAAAAAATAAAAACAGCAGAAAATAACGCTTGCTTTCTGACTACTACCCTACTACCCCGTTTTGAGCTCTCTCTCTCTCTCTCTCTCTCTCTCTCTCTCTCTCTCTCTCTCTCTCTCTCTCTCTCTCTCTCTCTCTCTCTCTCTCTCTCTCTCTCTCTCTCCCTCTCTCTCTCTCTCTCTCTCTCTCTCTCTCTCTGTGCGAGCGTGTGCACGCGCGCACTCGGTCCTTGATAAAAAAAAAAAAAGACTAAAGGAAATGGCTTAGATCACTTAGATAGAGTCATTTGTTGAAATCTGAAAGAGAGTGGCCCAGACCCTTGACCCCATGGCAACCAGCATCTACACATGTTCAAGTCTCTTATATTTAATACTGTAGCATTTGTTGTGCAGGAGGGTGGTTCTGTAGGTAAAATAGTTAACTCACAAGCTTAAGGACTCAAGTTTGAGCTCCCCAAATCCATATTTAAATAGGCAAACTGGAGAGGCAGAGTCAGGACGGTCCTAGGGTTTTGTTGAGTATAACCAAACCTGAAGTTTCAGGTCCAGGAATAAACCCAGGCTCAATAAAAAAATATTAAGGTGGTAAGCAACTAAGAAAGACATTCAATGTGGACCCCTGGGCTCTACACATGTTTGAGTATGCCTACATAATACGTTTACACATACAAATACAAATAAAATTGAAAAGCAATAAAATAAAATCCTGCAGCATTTGCTTCGGGTTTGGTACATTCTCATGAGTGCTGAGTGCAAGTCTCCATAAGTGACTTGTAATTTTTTATATTGTGTGGGATGGTTAGTTCTAATTGCCAACTTGACACAACCTAGCATCACCTGAGAATAGAGCCTTGAAGGAATTACCTTAAGGTTGACCTGTATGTTTTTTTATGCAGGGTTAATTACTAATAAATATCACTTGATGTAGGAAGGTTCAGCCCACTGTGGGCACCATTTCCTATACAAGGAAGAACAGAGAATTTGAACTGAGCAGTAAGCTTGCACGCATCCATTTCTCTTTGCTACTGACTGTGGATGTGACTAGCTGTTTCTAGTTTTTGCCACTGTGACAAAATGATGGAGTGTAACTTTTAACCATAAACTGCACAAAATTTTCTCTGTGTTGAGTTTTGAAAAGATATTTGATCACGGCAACAAAAACGAAACTACAATACCATGTGAGTGCTGGGTAAGTATTTAGTACTGCAATGTCTAAGAGTTAACAACAGGCCAAACTTCTGCTCATGCGCAATGCATAAACGTTTGACTTGTGCTTGTTTGAATTCCTGGGTTCTGAGAGCCAGTGATGTATGTTCATCACCTCTCAGAGATGCTTTGCTTGAGGGGACAGATTATCACACCACCATCATTGGTTGTCTTTTAAACATCTTGTCACCTATTTGGATTTTAGTTCTCTCTTTTCTAGAAAGAGTAGCTTAAATCTTTGTTCCAGTGCCCCAGTTTTTCAATAAGATGATAAAATTGCTATAATAAAACATTTCTTCTTTACCCTCTAAGTTTTACTTTGTTATAAATATAGGTGGCTAATAAATAGCGAATTGCTGACTTTTACTTCTAAGTATCAGGAAGTGAAATTTCTGCCCTGTTTTGTTGTTTGGGGGGGGGGCGTGCATGATTGTGTGTCTGTGTGCATGCTCATGTGTGTGCCTTCACATAGAGCCCAGAGGTCACCATCATATGTCTTTTCTCAATTGCTCTCCACTTAATTTTTGAAAAGCAGGGTCTTATACTGAACTCTGAGTTCATGGATTTGTCTAGGCTGGCTGGCCAGTGAACTCCAGGGATCTGCTTGTCTCCACACCCTCTCCTTCCCAGTGCTAAGTGTTACAATTGCACACCGTGTTCATTTTTTTCCTGTCCAGCACTTTTACTGACTAGGATATCTTCTTATCCCTTACTTTAAGGTTTTAACACTCCAATTATTGGCTAATGGCATAACAAGAAGGGTCATTAAATGAGATGTGTTAAAGTTTCCCACACGAAATCCTGTATGACATGAAAGTTATAGAGAGCTTTTTGGGTTGAAAAGTCTCTACCCTATGCAAAGTTTTACATGTGCCATTTTTAACATACACACTCTCTAAAACACCAGAATCCCTTCTTTCTATTTAACTATTTTCAAGCCATTGTAAGTAAAGCGCCATTGGTAGCTCAAACTATTCACCTTTTCCACACGGCTCTGTGGTCTTGTCTGTTGGTTAAACAGGTGAGGTATGGAGTGTGCTCCATTGTGCTATGTCGTTTATGAGTCTAAAATATTTGTAACCATAGATTGAAAAGCCACTGAAGGGACAGATCAGAGTAACAAGAAACATGGCGGATGATTTGTCAATAAGAAAAAATAAGCAGTGGAAAGTGTAGATGGGTGCAGAGGATGCCACATCTTCTAAGTGAGTTAATGGGGACCTGAATTTTGTTGCAAAGTGTCATAATGATTGGTGTGGGAGGTCCTTCTGTCTGTGTGTTGCTTTTCGTGGTTAATGAACAAAAGAACTGCCTTGGCCTGTTGATAGGGCAGAACTTAGGTAGGTGGGGAAAACGGAACTGAATGCTGGGAGGAAGAAGGCAGAGTCAGGGAGACGCCATGGACCCACCGTCAGAGTCAGACATGCTGAAACTTTGCCAGTATGCCACTTCCCTGTGCTAAAACACAGATTAATGGAGATGGGTGAAATTAAGATTTATGAGTTAGCTAATAAGAAGTTAGAGCTAATGGGCCAGGCAGTGATTTAATGAATACAGTTTCTGTGTGATTACTTCAGTTCTGGGTGGCCAGGACAAACAAATGACAGTCAAGGAAGAACTGGGGTTTCTGATGATCTGATCTGATACTCAGGCTTAGAACTCAACTCCTGTGTCTGGCTGGTGGTTATCACATGGCCATGGCTGAACAGGTTTTTCTGTAGTATAGATCCTGAGATGTTTCAAAGAATTACAGTTTAAAGGATAGAATGGATTATTAGAAATGCTTTTTTAAAATATATGATTTATGGGCAAATACAGATAACTGATCTTAAGTGTTCTGGTTACAATCCCTGAACTCAATTATAGCACAGTTATCATTCCCAAGTTCTCTGAACTGCGCCCTTGTATTGCGCTCTCTAGCTTCAACAGCTGTTCATTAGCTCAAGAGGCCTTGCCTTTCTATTAATCACAGTTTAGTGGATATAGGAAAAGATATTCACTCTGCACAGCTGCTACCTCTTTGGAACAATTCTTTTTTATTTTTTTTATTATGTTGACCTTTTGGAAACGAGACAGAACTTCCCCAAGTTTTATTAACTATGCTCTGAGAAGCCATTACTCTGTTTTTCTTTCTTGTGATGATATTTTCAGGGGCGCTTGCAATAAAACCTTCCATAATGCCAGCAGACTGGACAATGGAAACCCAGAGAAAGGTCTTTATTTCACCAAAGAGTGGAAGAGAAAAGGGGGGGGTGGGAGAGAGAGGGGGGGGGAGGGAAGGAGGGAGAGAGACAGAGACAGAGACAGACAGAGACAGAGATGATCCCCTATGGAAAGGCCATTTGATTATATTTCTAAGCACATGAATAATGATGGTCCTTAGGCTCTAAAATACCTTTGGGTTCAAAGGAAAAGAGTATTATTATCTAGCACTGGCATTTAGGATACAGATGCAGAGATGCCTAAGTGTTGATGTGATGGTTACAATTTTCTTTATTAACTCGACATAAATTGAGGTCATCTAGTAAGTGGGAACCTCAGTCCAGAACACAACTCTATCATACTGGCCTGTAGGCAAGTCTGTCAGGCATCTTCTTAAATAAGGATTTATGTGAGTGGGATCAGCCCACTGTGGGCAGTGCCACCCCTGGGCAGGTGGTCCTGGGAGGTGTAAGAAAAGAGCTGAGCTTGGAGAGCAAGTCAATGAGCTACATTCTTCTAGGATCTTTGCCTCGGTTTCTGCCTCTAGGTTCATGCCCTGCTTAGGCTCCTACCTTGGCATGCCCTGATGATGGGCTATAAAGTGTAAGATGAAATGGGACTCTTCCTCCTCAAGTTGTTTTGGATCACGGTTCTCATCACAGCAATAGAAGGCCAGCCAGGACTTTTGACGTTGCTGGGTGGGTCAGAAGCAATGAGAGCTGTGGTAGCTGTTCTCTGTTGCAATCACAGAGTATTAAGAAAACTGATTATACTATATATATTTTTTTCATTTACAAAAGAAAACAGTTCCCAATTGTTGATTTGTGTGTGCCCACAAGTCACTGTTGGAGGGTGCCACGTAGCAATGACATATGCTTTTGATCTAGTCATTTTGGTAAACTGTGGCTTAGTCGAGGAAAACAGGGACTGGAGAGATGGCTCAGAGGTTAAAGGTACTGACTGCTCTTCCAGAGGTTCTAAGTTCAAATCCCAGCAACCACATGGTGGCTCACAATCACCCGTAATGAAATCTGATGTCCTCTTCTGGTCTGCAGGCATATATACAGACAGAACACTGAATATACAATAAAAATAAATAAATCTTAAAAAAAAAACCCAGGAAAACTTTTTTTTCTTTTTTTTTTATTTTCGAGACAGGGTTTCTCCATAGCTTTTTTGGTTCCTGTCCTGGAACTAGCTCTTGTAGACCAGGCTGGCCTCGAACTCACAGAGATCTGCCTGCCTCTGCCTCCCGAGTGCTGGGATTAAAGGCGTGCGCCACCACCGCCTGGTGGAAAACAGCTTTTTGAGAGACCCTCATGCTATGGGGAGAACATTTTGAAAATGTCTCTGGTCTTATGTGAGAGTATTTGAGGAAAGTGGTTTCAGTGAGTCACCGAGAGGTTTTCGTACTTCACATTCGGAACCCTTTCTTTCAGTCTGGAAATATGGAACAATCAAGTCGCGTGGCAGAGGGGAGAGCCTGTGTTGCATCTACAAAAAGCTGCACCTGGCGATCGGTGAAACGGAACTGCTGGGAGTCTGGGGAGAGAAACTGATAACGCAGACTTCAGCAAACATTTACGAGCCTGATAACAGTGCCTGAAAATAGAAAGTTTGGGGTTCATCCAAGACTTTCACCATCTGGGTTACTACAGCCACTAAATCCAGACTGCAAAACAGCTGAATTCAGATGCAACTCCGCACATTGCTAAATCATAAACTATTTCATTAGACATTTCAGAAATAATGACAAATGTTTAGTCACTTGATCCCTAATAATTTATTAGTGATAATTGCATTTAGTGAGAAGATACTTTTGTACCAACATCAAATAGCCCATTGTGAGGACTTTAGGCTTATCATGTTCAAGTTTTTCTGTCTATATTTTGTTATTAATGTGTCATTTTTGCACAGAAATATATTTATAATAGATGATATGCATATGTATTGGCTAATATGCTGCATGTATGTGTATACATCTTACAAATAACTTGCATATGTATAGGTGATTTACAAGTAAAATGATATTCTTTGCTTACGTGGGGTTATACTCTGACAAACTCAATGTTGGCTGAAAATATACCAAGTTTTACAAAGATTTCATACATACAATCTACTGACAATGACAGTTTAGTTATCCTAGCTTGTGTCTGCCAGACACTTACACTAATCTACAGGTGAGCAAAAATCATTTAACGTAAGTATTTTCTATTTTCCTTTATTTTGGACCAGTGGTCTCGAACTTGCTGAAGGATTGTGGGCATGGCTCCACTATACTCAGTGTTCTGCTCTTCTGGGAATAGAACACGGTGTTGCAGGAGCTCCTTCCGTTCCTTCAGCCAAAAGCTGCTGAGATACTAGCCCATTGGGGCATGGTCTCTCTCTCTTTAAAAAAGCTGCCACTGCCCTCTGCTTGCTCTCTGGCCCCCTGGCTCCACTTCCAGTGACTAGGCTTCCTTCCTGACTGCGCAGAGGGCTGTTGTCTGGGACGGTGATCTGTAAGTTTTTCCCCCTTAAATAAATAACCATTCTATTAATCATAATTCCAAACTGGTGTGGGATTGTTTGTGACTTACGCCTTCAAGGCAGCACTCTCTACCTCTCTACTGTCCTCAGCCTCACAGTCCCATTTTATAACATCACATCATTTTTTGATTGGAATATTGGGGCTAAAATAAAACAAAATAGCAAACAAACAAACAAACCTAAAGCCTGCCTGTGACTGCAAAGTGGCTGCTGATATCCTAGCATTTTGAGAGCATTGGACAGCATGTTGTGGACTCGGGAAATGATCAGAATATAATCAGAGTCCAGCATACATTTCCATTAAGTATTGTGAAGTAGCCCTATTTTAAAGCTGGAGAGAAACATTTAGCAGTTTGAATCATAGTTAGGTAGAAAATGCACACACACACACACACACACACACACACAGACTGAGACAGACAGAGAGACAGAGAGAGAGACATGGGGAATACATTTTTTTTTTCTGTAGTTTAGAGGCCTCTCATATAGAGGAAAAACTATAGTTGGGAAGAGTCAGAAGTCCTAACTCAATCTCTGACTCTGAGATACAGTATCATGTACCATATGATAAGCGACTATAAGATGCTATAAGTGACTGGGGCTGGAGAGTGGAAGGCACACGCTGCCTTGGAGAGCTTCCGTGAGCATGTGACTTCAAATGTCGGCTGCCAGGCATGTGCCAAAGTGCACTGGATAACCTGTGGTGAGTGTTAAATGGCATGAAGACCATCCAGCCCATCATTTGGTGGGTGAGGAATCTGAGGCCGAAGAGACAACAGGATGGTTCCAAGGATTTGGATGAGCTGTGGAGTACTGCTCCTGGAATCCAGTGGCGAATTCTCATATTAGTTTTGATTGTTACTAAAGATTATTTTCCCATAACAACAGTTTCTTAGGATTTCTCAGGAGTCACCTTCTAGTGTGTTATGGAGAACTGTGCCATCAATATGCAAAGTGGATAAGGCATTCTTGTAGTGCAATTTCTAATTGGTCTTAATAATAAAAACCCAGAGTCAGATATAGGGGCTAATACTAAAAGATCAGAGAAGCAGAGCAGCCAGCCACTAGTTCTTACCTCTACTAATCCTCAGACCAAAGGGCGATCCTGTCCCTACAAATCCTCAGACTTAATGTTGTCTCTATGAAACCTCAGACTGATGCGGTGAGCTCCTGTATCCTCCCACCTTATACTCCTCTCTCTGCTAAGTCATATCCCTTCCTGTCTCCACTTTCCTAGTGCTGGGATTAAAGGCGCGTGACTCGCAAATACTGGGATTAAAGTTGTGAGCCACTACCACCTGTCATCTGTCTTTGTTTTTCTTTTAGACTGGACTAATTTCGTGTAGCCCAGTGTGGCCTTAAACTCACGGGGATCTGTCTGCCCCTGCCTCCGAAGTGCTGGGATTAAAAGTGTGTGCCACCACAACCTGATATCTGTGGCTGACTAGTGGCTTAGCTCTGCACTCCGATCTTCAGGCAAACTTTACTTGTTAGATAACACACAAAAGATCAACGCATTTGTTTCAGTGATTTTAACCTAAATTGCTAACAGGTTGGTGATTCCTTTCTTTAATTTTTTTCTTTCCACTATCTTTCACTGTCCATATCAGGAACATTCTGGAAAGAAAGCAGATTTAAGAGTAGATCTTAAAAAGTTCTTCCAGGCTCCAGATTTTCTTAGATACTTTATTAGTTAGTATTCTCTAGAAGGACAGAACAAAAAACTGATAAACTATATACACACACACACACACACACACACACACGCACGCACGCACACGCACACGCACACGCACACACACACTGAGGAGGAATTAGAGTGGCTTACAGGCTGTAGTCTGAGGAGTCCAACAATCCAACAATGACTGTCTCCTGTAGTTGTTCCGTCCACAGGACTGGATGTCTCAGCAGTCCCAGTATGGTACTGGAATCCCAGAGAGCTGCCAGTCTTTAAGTCTACACTGGGATCTAGAAGAATTGGGATCTAATCCCTGCGAAGGAATACCTTAGCAACAGATCAGATGAACTTGCCAGTGACAGTAAGGGCAAGCAGGCAAAGCAAAAGCTTCCTTCTTCCATGTTCTTTCTTGTGGGCTGCCCCTAGAAGGCGTGGCCCAGATTTAGAGTGGGTCTACTCACTTCAAAATATCCAATCAGGAAAAAGCCCTTGCAGGCATGTGCAGCTGCTTTGGGTTTTAGTTGTGGGTTCCAGATGTAGTCAAGTTGACATCCAAGATCAACCAGCATGGACGCCAAGAAGAGATTGATGGTGGTCTTGGTGGAACTCACTGGAAGCAGCACTGAAGGATACATTTGCTCTGAATAGTGGTTTTGAACAGACAGAGAGTCTTTCATCTGCCTGGGAATCTGATGAACCACTGTGGCTCAGTCTATTAGTTAATTTTCTAACCGATACAACACAATATCTGGCGAAAGCAACTTAGGGACGGAAAGATTTGCTTTGGTTCAGGGTTTGAGGGTCAATCAAGCTCACTGTGTGTTGTAAAAGGAGTCAGGGGCTTCTGGCCACATTGTGCCCAGAGTTAGGAAGTGTGTAGTGATGGTGTCTGCTTTATTGGTTTTATCCAGTCCAGGATCCTGGTCCATGAAATAGTGCCTGCCACCCACATTCAGATTAGATGTTCTCTTCTCACCTATGCCTCTCGGGAACCATGCTCACCGATAGAACCGAAGTTTTGTTTCCCTGGTGATTTGAGTCCCCCCACCAGATTACCCAGCACAACCACATCCCTAGAAAACACATACATGACAATGTGCATGATATTGTAAGCAGGGCTGCAGAAGATCAACAACTTCTGGAGCTTGTGTGTTGTCAGCTCTACCACTATGTTTTTGTGTCTACCCAGAGGAGGAAGCTATGTTCATGACTGACAGCTCATATCCACAGATTGGTGTGACCCGTTTATATAGATTCTTCTCTTTAGCTTGGTTTCATGTCGCTGACAATAAAGCTAAATCTGTTTCAAATATGTTCTTAATGTTCCCCTTTGGTTGGGAAATGTAACCAACACCTGGATATGGGATTCCAAACACATATGGTATTAATTTAAATATTTTTATTACTTCATTACATGTCTTTCTGTGTGAGTATGAGAGAGACAAGGGGGAGGGGGAAGAGAGAATAGGGTACCAGATACCCTGGAATGAAGTTGCAGGCAGCCATGAACGAGTCACCATGCTGTGATTGCTTACTTGGTGCTATGCTGATGCTTTTATTGACTTGTGTCATTACCTTTTGGGAAGTCACAGTGAGCCTCACTCAGTGCTACTGCTTTCATTGGAGACATAAAGAAATCAAAGCTTGGAGAAGAAACCAGCTCTAGCATCCACATGTGCAGTGTAAAACAGGAAATGCTGAAGAGACTATCACTCTGAATCGCCCCATCTCCTGTACAGAGCTACCTGCATCTAAGTGTTATGGATTCACGCATGGGATGGGGCAGAGAGCAGAGGTTGTGTGTCTATGTAGGGTGACTAACTGTTTCTTAGCCGTAGATCGGAGTTTTCCTGTTAGTCAGTAGAAGTTTTCGTTACTCCTCTAACCTCTGCCTAGGGCATCAAGGTGCCATGCGCTCCATGGTAATAAACTCTGGTACAGCCTTTGAATTTGGATTCAAACCATCTCTCAATGTAAGTCAGGGAAATCCACTCTCATTCTGAATTTGAGAAATTCAGGAATTCAGGAAGAGAAATAGGAAACGTCCATCGGGGAGGGGAGGATTGTAGTTTATTTGAAGATTTTAAATGACTATTAGTTGTGTAGGGATGCTGCAAGCCAAACAGCACCAAGACCTCAAAATAGCTTTTATTTTTATTTTTTAAAAAATATCTTTATAATTGGCTTACAAAGTGAGTGAAAAAATCATGGCTTGAACAAACAAATCGTGTTAATTCCAGGAATGTGTTTATTGGTGTAAATCAGCCAGTGCTCATTAATTGCAAAAGATTGTCCATGCTTGTGTCTTTGTTTATAACAAGACTAAACCTTGAGAGTAGAAACCAAGTTTGAGTATCAAGATTCCTCTACATGAGGAGGACAATGAGATGATTGAAATGCTGTGGGTGACTGATAATGAAAGGCATAAATTCTCTTCGAAGGAGCTTTTTGATAGTGCTCACATGCCCATGATCGTGACACGCAAACACTTGCTGCAAGGTAGCATCGAGTGGAATAAGATCTGAAACAGCAAAAAATGTAAGTGCATGATCCTGTTAGATGGTGCCATATTGAGACGGATAAGTGGGAGGGCAATTCGTTCCCTAGAATGGCTGCTTTGGACAATTGGGGAAAATGGTTCCCTTACTTTACAAGCTCACAAATTTATGCAGGTCTCTCGTTAGTGTGTGGGAGAAAAATACAGGTTATCTTATGTCTTAGTATGGGGCAGTAAGGCTTCACAGTGGGAGCTTGCAGTGGAGTGGGGCTTGGAACCTAACTTTTTGAGATGATAACAGAGAGCTTCTGAAATCTGATTCATTTCACAGGCTTGTTGTTTGTTGTTTGTTTTGTCTGTTTATTTGTTTTGGTCTATATTCTTGAGAGAACAAGTGAATACTAAGAAAGACTAGCAGGAATCTGACTCAATCACAGCAATTACCTTCTTGCAGGAGAACTGTTCTATACACAGTGTGATCCAACTATGACAAGAAAGGGGTAGTGGTCCATCAGTAACTGAGGAGACTGTGTAATTTCCAGTTTTATTAGCAGAGATGCTTTCCATCGTCAGTGGATTCCAGACAAATACTGGTGAGTGACTTCTTTGCCCTATTTAAATTGCCCCATGGCTTGCAATATGTTAATGAAGGGGACCTATAGCCTTGGCTAAGAAGACACCCTCAGCATCATTTTTACTACTTTGTGCCTGCTTTGTTCCAGCCACCTCATCTTTCAGTGCCCTGGATAAACTGAGCTCTACCTCCCAGAGTCTTTGCACAGGTTCTTCCATGATGTATCCAGCCATAATCTCCTTTATATAGTTAGTCCAATGTATTCCAAATATAGAGATGTCTTAGCTGAAGGGCCACTTAGTTACTTTTATATTGCTATGATCAAACACTTAGGAGAGAAGAGGTTTATTTATTTAGGCTCAGAGTTCAGGGGATACAGTCCCTGATGGTATAGGCATGACAAATGGAGTAGCTTGATCTGTATGACAGGAGTTTGTGTGGCCATTGCTCGCATCTTGATGGATCAGGAAGCAGAGCAATGGGACCCAGCAGTGGAGCATGGCTGTGCTCTGAAAGGCAATGCCCCAGCTACCCACCTCTGCCAGCCATGCCTCCCACCACAGAGTTCCCTAAACTTCCCAAGTATGGAAATGCATAAGCCCAGGGGTGCGTTTCCTGCTCAAATCATAGCAGCACTTTTCCATAGAGAATTTTGTTGATGGCCACTAAAACCAGATCAATTCCTTTATTACGTTATTAGGGTCTAGTTTTCCTTCCTTTAAAGACACTAATCTTGATTTGTAGCTATATTGTTCTTAGTTTAATAATTTGATTGGGCTACAGCTGGACAGGGACATGTGTGACTAGTACACATGATTAAATACAGTCATTTTTTAAAGAGATAAATGAAAATAAGACTTGGCTAAATGTGACGTTTGCTAAGCAAGATGAGCAACATGAATTAAAGAGAAGACATGATTTGGAGAATTCAATAAAAAAGGTCATTAGGGATGTGCTGATATATTTATTTTATTGGGCACAATGCAGCTCCTGGCTCTCCACTGCCTATGACAAGGAATTATGGAGGTAAGGTGGAAAGACCTGAGAAGCTGGCAGAGCAGGAAGCCTTGAAACCTTAGCTCCTCTGCAGGAATCACACAGAGTCTGATTTCAGCAATTACTTAGGAATTGTGAAGTTTGAAAGTTTACACCTTCCAGGGAAGGCTGGAAAGGTGAAAATGGTTATTTTCTGGTAGCATGTGATGGTAGCTGTCCTTCCCCAGCATGCCCTCCATGGGAAGCTGCACGCATGCTTCAGAACCTGGGATGTGCCTGTCACACAAATATCAGGAATCTCCCCTGGCTGATGACTGCTGCTGCTTATATAATATGTATATGATGAAGATTGATTAGGCAATGCTGTGTTTGCTGCACTACTGCAGATCTCTTATACTCCAGATGAAGTGATTCCTAAGACTTAGAGGACTTGTGTCCTTGATCCTTCCTACCCAGCCTTCTGTTCTTCATTTACAGTAAGACATAAATATTAGGATATTCAAGAACAACTATATATGGAGGAAATTAGAAAGTAACCATGCATGCTCATAGAAATTCTCAGAAAAGAACTTAGTAGACGTTAAGTTTGCACTTCAAGTTGTTGTTGATGTAAAGGAAATCTGTACTAGTAGATTCTCTCTCTCTCTCTCTCTCTCTCTCTCTCTCTC
>NC_022018.1:27744302-27795759 GCF_000317375.1 Microtus ochrogaster
ACACACACACACACACACACACACACACACACAGAGAGAGAGAGAGAGAGAGAGAGAGAGAGAGAGAGAGAGACTCAGAAAAAGTGGGTTTCCAGAGTTACTGCATCATTAGAGTCAGGTGTCCAATTCTCAACCAAATATTTAAAGACATACAAGGATAAAGAAAATATTATCCATTGATATCCATCTGTCTTGGAAAGAGACTTGGAGGTAGATCCACTAGAAAAAGACTTTAAAACACAAAGGCTCTAAAAGGAATTGAGGAAAATATCAAGAAGGGACTTGTGGACAAAATGTAAATATCAGTAAATAGGTAGAAAAGTAAAAATAAAGTTCTAAAACCCCTGAAGGTGAAAAGCACAGTAACTGAAAAGAAGGATTTACTACCAGAGAAATTTAAAGGGAGACAAGAGTAGATACAAGGATCAATGAAGTAAAACCTTTGCTCTTAATTGCAATTTCTTCACATGACAGGTTTCCTCCTTTTATTCAAAAGAGATTCTTTCCTCATACAATATATCCTGACTACAGTTTGCCCTCCCTCTCCTCCTCCCAGTTCCTCCCAACCTCCCCTCCAATCTAGATCTATTTCTTTTCTGTCTCTCATTAGGAAAGAGTGGGCTTCTAAGAGATAACAACCAAACATAACACAATAAAAATATAGTATAATAAACCAAAAACCATGACATCGAAGCTGGACAAGGCAAACCAAGAGAAGATACAAGAATCAGAGGCCCACTTACTCACACACGTAGGCGTTCTATAGAAATACTAAACTGAAAGCTATAATATATACCCAGAGAGCCTGGTGCAAGCCCATGCAGGTCCTGTGCTTCCTGCTCAGTCTGTGAGTTCATACGAGCTTTGCTCAGTTCATTTAAGGGACGTGTTATCCTGGTGTCCTCCATCCCCTCCGGCTCTTACCCTCAAACCTTCTCTTCTGTAGACTTGGGTGAGCTCTGATGGAGGGATTTGGTAGAGACATCTCATTTAGAGCTGTGTGTTACAAGGTTTCTCTCTATGCATAACGTATGGTTGTGTGTCTCTATATTTGTTTCCATCTGCTGCTGGAGGAAGTTTCTCTTATGGTGACTGAATACAGCACTGATCTACGAGTATATAGCAGAATACTATTAGGAGTTGCTTTATTGATGCTTTTTTTTTTAAAGGACAAGTAGTATTTAGTTTTACCCTCGGTTTCCTGGGTATCTATTCTGTAGTTCTCGATAACCTAAACAGTGTCAGGTATGGGCTCCATCTCGTGGACTGGGTCTTAAGTTAAACCAGATATGAGTTGGTTACTCCCACAAGAATTGTGCCCTGTCATATTTTGCAGGCAATGGGTTTGTCACTGGGTTGGTGTTTCCATTTCTCTTTTGGTAGCCTGCAGAGTACCTTCCCATACCAAAGACACTAGAGCATAGGGGTAAAGGTTCTATGTAGGTACCAGCCAGACCTCTCCATGTTCCATGAGTGACATTGGTGCTGTCTTCAGTAATAGGGCCTTGCTGTCTGTTACTGGAGAGCAATCTATTGTCTGGGCAACTGCCTGGGTTATTTGGGGATTTTCATGGGACCCCTTTGGCCAAAAACTCAATTGGACGTGGACCAGTCCTGGTATTGGATGCTTCATTTAATGACAAGAGATAGCCAGCTGGGACACTATCTCCTTCATCATTTAGAGACTTCATTAAGACTACCCTTCATATGTTTTAGGACATTTCCACTGCACTAGGTTTCCATACCACCTCTCAAATGCCCTTCAACTTTAGCTGTCTCTCCCTTATTCTCTTCCTCAAGTCCATCTCCCCCTCCATCCCCACCTGATCCTCCTGGTCCTACAACCCATCCCTAGTTTACTCATGAAATCTATTCTATTTTCCCTTCCACGAAGACCTATGTATTCCCCTCTAGTCCTTTCGTTTATATTTAATCTCTCTGAGTCTATGCATTGTAGTTTGGTTATCAATTACTTGATAGCTAATATCTATATATTTATGAATATATGTGATATTTATCTTTCTGGTTACCTCTCTCAGATTTTTTTCTAGTTTCATCCACATGCCTGCAAACGTCATGATATCATTTGACAGTTGGGTCACACTCCTCTGTGTCAGTGTACATTTTAGTTGTCCACTCTTCTGCTGAGGGACATCTAGGTTGTTTCCAATTTCTGGCTATTATTAATAGAGCAGCTATGAACATGGTTGAGCAAATAAAAAAAGCATAAAAGAGAAAAAAATATCTAGAAGATTCCAGAAGCGTCTTCTATACTTCCAATTCCGATTAAGAAAATTCCAGCTTCACCTTGCTGTCTGTTGAGATACCAGGTGAAATGACTGAGCTTCCATGGAGACCACAGGTACAATCCATTTCTGCAGCCTCACACAGAAAATGCCGTTATAGATGTGACAGCAATGTGGGCTATTGAGTATTGAATGTTTGCCATGTGTCAGGTGCCGTCAGTAACTTACTGAATCTTCATCCTGACTTGATTAATCGAGTCTGTGTTGACTTCACAGTTCAGCAAAGGAGGCAAATAATTAAAGAACTTGAGTCAGATGCAGCTCTTATGAGCTGGAGCCTGGACTCAAGACCAGGGACGAATGACTCTCGGAAACTCTTATTTTGAACACTAGCTGTTGGACATATTTTTTATTCATTTACAAAATCTGCAGGAATGACATTACTAATAAAAAACCAGAAACAAGTTTCTTCCTACTCTCTTCTTTCCCTTTATGGACAAATAATTCACCTGGAAACAAATGGGAGGTTTGTATTACAAAAGAAAAACCATGTTGCATATTCCTTGATCTTAAGTTAAAGAGTACCTTTATACAATGCCAGTTTTTCCTCATAGCCAATATGGCTGCCCAGGGAGGGAAAGAGAGGCACTCATGGTGCTGTATCCATCTGAGGAATTAAGAATGAGCACAGGATCAGAGAACCCCTTGGCCATTCTGTAACCATAATGGTTTCCATGTTTATGAAAGAGACTAATGACTGAAATTGTATCAACATTTGCGGCAGAAGGAATGCCAGTTGGAAATTAGATTTTTTTTCTCTCGTCTAGTTAATGAGGTCTTTTCTCAAGGTGTGAGAGGCTGGTGTGTTAAGGGAACTCACTAATTCCGTTTCTGCATTTTCATCTGCTAAGGCCTACTCTGAAATTTTAAGCTGCGTCTTTGTGACAAGGGGAGGCTGGAGATGACCTTAAAAAGATTGTCAGCGAAAGTGTTTATCTGAGGATGCAGTTCCAAAGAGGAATCTCTAATTAGATAAACTATGAAGTGTTTCCAATGCATAAACAGATGTCACATGCCAGCTGAGCTGAACTGCGGTCAGAAACAAAAATCTTTATTTCATAACCCCTCAATGACATTCTCTGGAGACCAAGCGGATGTCAGATGGTCTCTCAAGCTAACTCAGCTGCTGTTTTTCCTTTGAATCCCCATAGAAGAGTCACAGGGCCCGGCTGGTTTACAGGAATGTGTTGAACACGGACAATTCTCGATCAATTACAAATGCAATTTCATGGTTGGAAGAGACTTTTAGTATATGTGCATAAAAACATAAGCATCTTCAGGCAGTGTTAGGGATCCATTCTGGCACTTGTGAAAGAGTTTCTTTAACTCTGGGTAGATGTTATGGGGGTAAGCCAGGAATCTTTACGGTCTCTGTGGTTGGTTCAAGGCAGCGAGCAAGGTCTGTGATGAAGGCTTGCTGACGGGTCTTCTCCCACTCTCCAGCCCTAGGAACTCTTGGCAGTCCACCCATCCCTCAGCCTGACAATTTGCTGGATGGAGATAAGGTATATTGTGATGAGGCTGATAAGGTTCTTAGAAAGAAAAATTTCAAACTCAAGCAAGATAAATGTAGGCCCAGTTTTAGGAATAATAACATCTGACAGAGTAGGCGTTAAAAAAAAAAATGACGGTGGAAAGCTGCTGTCACGGGGAGCTCTGGGGTGGAGCTGGCGTGGATGTGAGAAACAGGAAGTCCTTCAAAGCTGTTTTCAGAGGGTTGCCACAGTCGGTGTCCTGCTAAATCAGTACGGGCCCTTTTTTCCTGCAGCACTAGCAACTGCGTCTATCAGTACCGGCCCTTTTTCCTGCAGTACTAGCAACTGCATCTAAAGCATTCTGCATACAAGGCAAGTGCACTATTCCCGAGCTATAGCCCCATCCATTCAGTGTGATCTCTTGACCAAAGCTAGGTTTTCTTCACTAGCTTTTGTGTGTAAAAACCATCCTGTAGGTCAATCAGCTTTCACGAGGCATTTCTTGTCAGTAGAAGCACAACAGCCTCTAACTCATCTTTGTGACTTCTGAGTGACTTCCGTGTGCTAATACAGTGTGTACAAAATTGAAGTGGAGAGAAAGCAGAGAAGTCCTCCCCAGCTCTTTTATAACAGGATTTTATGTTTTCTCTTAGAGGTGCAATTACTGAACGGCCCAGGGCTACTAAATGCTGGGCTAAGCAATTTGCATATCTGATAGGTAAATATTATTGTTATTCTTCCGTGTCTCCATAAGAGCCACAGAATGCGAAATTGTCCCTCTCCAGTGGGAGAGTTAGAAGTAAGGAAGGCAAACTGCCTTTCTCCAAACTCCCCATGCTCTGCTATGCATGTAAACTGCTGGGTGCTTTGCAGAAAAAATGTAGTCAGAAAAAAAAAGGCAGGAAAAAAATAATTTCTAGTCCCAATAAACACTAGTAACAATTTGCTTATGTCTTTCTATACTTCTCCCCATGTGGGTGTTTTCCTTCACCTTGTAGTTCAATTGTTGTTGGTACCCGCACACCATGGGCTCTACAGGCCTTAAATGGGGCAGAAGAAAGAGCCACTACATTGGTCAAGTAGCCCTAAAATGTTTCCCTCAAGCCCTATGGAACTTCATTCACTTAAGAAAAGCAACAATAAAATAAGCCAAATTGGCATCAAGGGGTAAAAGAGACTGAGATTGCTTGAACTATGTGATGTGAGCTTCAAATTCACGTCTCTTCTAGATGACTTTTGACTCTTTCGCAGTTTCAGCAAATATTGCAAGTTCTGGGGTTAGTGATTCCTGAGTAGCCAAGAATATGAAAATTCTATATGTATTCTATATATGGAAATATCCTTTCTGTTGTCTAAGAGGTAGGACCCAGGCAACTCAGTCCACAGGAAGCTTCATCTGGTGAGCCTGACGAGTTGTATGCATGGTGCTACAGTTGAGAGATGGGACCTTTCATTGATTCTCCTTTGTAGTTCCTTATTTCAAGAAGATTTTCCAGCGTGGAAATTAGTTTCAATATTTATTTAGAATATGACAGTTCGTTATCATACTTAGAAAGCTATTAAGTGCCCAGTCCTTCCCACCTTCAACATGAGACACAGACCTCAGCCTCTTCATACATCAATGAAAACTCCCCCTAAAGACATATTAAAAAGTTAAAACTTGCATACTAAATGATAGTAATCTCAATAAAAGCTTTATCTATAAATTGTGTCATTCATTTGTAACTGTATTTCCAGCCTAACTACTGGGTATTAAGTATCACCAGGGCTCATGGCACTTCTTATTCCTTTTAAAATACAGTAAAGGGCCATCCAAACACCATTGCATGCTGGGATTGCATGATTGTGGACTGCAGAAAATTTGGTTGTCACTTTTTAATATTGCTTTTTTTAAGATGAATTCCTGGCTTGAATTATTTCCCAGAGATTTTTGCTTTCCTTGGGTGTTGCACAGGTAACATCAACAAAAGGTTAATCTCCTTCGGAAGAGGTTGACTTAGCTGGTTATTATTTAAAGTATTGATGGTAATCGATGGTTCCCTGGTCTACAGTTTGTCATGTGACTGTGAGTAATTCCTTTGGTGGTAAGCGCTTTGTGCTGCACATTCTTTTTAGGGATAGCTTGACAGTTGGATGTTTTGAATATATTGGGTGGCGTCAATGCTAAAGGTTGTGTTCCATTGTTCCCAGAGTACTGTGAACGTCAGAGGCTCTTGCTCTGCCTGGGGATTCTGAAAGGACAGAAATCACAGTCGATGATCAGGAAAAGCATACACCAGGTCTCATTTAGAAAGAAAAGTAATTTTAGGTTAAAGCTAGTTCTTCACTTGTCTACATGGCACGACTGCATATAGAAACAGAATCCCTCACGGCGATTGAGGATTTATGGAGTCAATAATTGTACTAAGCACTTTGGCTATCCTTATCTCTTTTGATCCTCCCAACAGCCCTGGGAGATTGTTGCTGTTATGTCTCATCCTTTGCAGATGGGAAAAACACAGCCTAGGAATGTCTTGTCTCTCACCCAGGGTCACCCAACTGAATAGCAAACCTTGATATGGATTTCAGGGCCCTTGATCTTACCCACTTCACCGAATTGCATTTCTTACAACAATTCAGATTCTCTGCCATGTCCTTCATAGGTTTACATTCCTAATTTTAAGGTATTTTTTTTCTTTCTATTCCCTGAAAATCTAATCTTTTACCTTCAGGAAATTGCCACCCCACAATGTTGCAGAGTCTTTGCTATGTAGCCCTACCCTAGCTCACCTCTGGGTAGCCCATTCTTTGGTCCATTTAGTCCACCCAGAGTACTGTCCCACTCTGAGTTGGATACACACGGACAGTGAGAGACTCACATGAGCTGGTTTTGTGTGCAGAGTAGTGATGTCCCAAAGCATCACTCCGCTGCATTTGCTTCTGTCAGCTAGGAGAACAGACAGGAAGACTCTGGAATCAACAGCAGCTGCTGGAGCAGGGACTTCTATGGAGAACACAGTCTGACAAAGACCCTCCCTGCAAACTCACTGCAGGTTTGTCCTCCCTGCTGGAAAGCAAACTTGAGAACTCTACAAGAACAGCGAGTGTTCGTAACCCCTGAGTCACATCTCCCTCTTCCACCTTACTTTTTGAGACGCGTCTCTCACTGAACCTGCAACTTGCCATTTCAGCTGGACTGGCTAAGTGAGCAAGGTCCTGGGTCTCCCTGCCCAACCCCTGCTGCTGACGTTGCAGAGGTGTGCCATCACACCAGCTTTCGGCATGGGTACTGGGGATCTAAACTCACATTCTCACCTTGAACAGCAAGCATTTCTCTCCAGGAGGTCTCTCTCCAGCCCTCTCCCCGGCATTTTAATATTACTGCTTACAGAAGCTATTCTTCTGGAAGGCTGAGCTGGATGTTTATATGACTGGGTGCTTGGTTTTAAATCCAGCTTCTGAAAAGTAAATTCCCAAAGCCATTTTTAACAAGCAAGAGGCTTATTTGAGGCAGTTTGTGCATTGCGTTAATTTGACCGAGAAGGCTTGTGTCCCAAAGGACTCCTCCCAGGAAGTCTTGGAGCAGAGCTGTTCCCACTGCACTGAAGTTAACTGAGAACCAGGTTAGCATAGAGGAGGGAAAGGTAGATGGACAGCAGAGCCAAAGGAAACCAAGTCAGTCACTCACACAACACCCTATGTTTTTAGAAGGAAGCTGAGCACAGCTAGAAAATGCGTGAATAGAGCTATGGAATCCAGGCAGTTTAACTTCCAGAGCATCAGTAATTCATCCTACTTCCTGGACCCACTGTATGTCATAAACTCACTTCACTGAGATCCACTTCTGAGTTCATAAGTTAACCCATGTTAGAAAAGAGCTTTTAGTTCTCTACTATTCTATATGTCTTTTGTCACCAGATAAAAACAATCTTTCTGCCTTAACACCTTGTCAATTCAATCCCTGTCATTCATCTCTAGTATTTTCTTATTCTGGACACTAATTACCTTCTAGCCAGACTAGTGATAGCCTACAACATTTCATGAATTATGCTGCAAAATACATTGGAAAGTTTCTTTGTTCTATGTAAGGGCCAACACTGGAGAACCCATAACGAGTCTGTGCACTGCAGAAGAGAGTGTCTTCATCATAGGAAACAAATGGCTCTTTTGAGCACAGCGGGTCTTAGGAGAACATAGATAGGAGACCAGAATTAACCTTCACTGGTCAGAAAGGGTTTCTGAAAAAAGACAATGTCCTTTAGATATAGATGACAATAGAGACTTGGCTGCTTGGGGTGAGGGAGAGGATAAAGAAATCATGCAGGAGAAAGTAGGAAAGGAATTGGCAGGAAGATTGAGGACCAAGTCAGAGGGGTACAGGTAAAAAAAAATCAGAATAAAGTAGGGTTGCCACCTAGAATATTTCATAAGTACACTGAACTAAGAAGCAAAATGTTTGGCAATACTCTGTTATGATAGATGTCCATGTCAAACCCAGGGCTGGCAGAGAATCCTTTTGGGGAAAGATACAGAGATCACCCAGTAACTTCAGAGCACATAAACTGTTGAGAATAGCATTAGTTAGGTTCACACTGCATCACTGAGTTTGTAGTTCCACTGTCGGAACTAGCAGTACCTGGCAGAAATCCAGGTGGCGATCCCTTAGGTATTTTTCTGTCTACAGAAAAGCTTGAACTCAGCCTCAACTGGCATTTGTTTTATGTAGCTCAGCTTAAGAGGTGTGGTGGAGTAAATAGATTGCAGTGTGTCTTACAACTTTGGTGCTGTATTGATCAACCCAGGCTGTCAATCACAGACAGGTCAGCTTAAGAAACAGTAGCGCATTATCACTTAGTTCCTGAAGCTAAAAACCCAGGACCAAGGACAGATCTGATTCCTTTTGAAAACTTTGAGAAGGAAATCGGTCCAATATCTCTTCTATAGCATTTAGTGACTTTGGGAGTATTCTTTCACATTCCTTAGCTTATAGGTTTGTGAGGACACTAGTCATAGAGAATTATGGGTTACCTATTTTTTTTTCTTTTTCTTTTTTTTTGGTTTTTCGAGACAGGGTTTCTCTGTGGCTTTGGAGCCTGTCCTGGAACTAGCTCTTGTAGACCAGGTTGGTCTCGAACTCACAGAGATCCGCCTGCCTCTGCCTCCCAAGTGCTGGGATTAAAGGCGTGTGCCACCACCGCCCGGCATGGGTTACCTATTAACCTCATTTTAATTTCATAATCTCTCTAAAACTCTGTCTTCAAATACAGTCACAGTCTAAAGGAGTTAGGACTTCAACACATGGGTTTTTGTTTGTTTTTATGGAAGAGATATAATTCAAACTACAACAGTTTCCAATTCTAACCCCCAAATATAAGCATCAAAGAAAGAATATAAAGCCATATCAATCAATAAATATGAGAGATACTTAAGGGTGGTATAAGCTAATAGTTTTCAAACCTTTCTGCTAGCAGTTTGGATTGAAATAGAATGAAATCCCAACGTGTAAAATTGGGAGGTGCTTCTGGTTAAAGATGGGTATAGATGAAGTGGGAAAATGAGCAGCTGATTAAATCTAAGGTCAACAGACACAGGATGAGAGGCAAGCACATGTGTTAGTAACACACACATACACACACACACACATTCAGACACACAAGGGCAATCTCTTTTTCCAAGCGCACCATGCTTCTTTAGGTAGTGGTACAGCATTTCCCTGAGGCTTCCCACTGAACCCTCCCACAGTCTGAAGAACCCTGGTTAATTCTTGGGGTTTTTTTCAGCTTCCCAAATGGAGATCAGAGACCGTAGAAGAGCTACTCTGTCTGTTACACATGACGACAGCAGCTTGCTGGTGAACAGATTGGGGACGAGTCCTACCAAACATTCCTCAAACTGTGGAGTTGTGGGTATAAGCAAACACAGCCTTACGGCGATTCTAACAATATTATTTGATATATGGTATCAGAGTCCTATGTATGCTTATTTTATGCATAAAAGCCACTTGGTGTTTTATGGCAACTCAGAGAGAGAATTAGAGCTTTTGCTGATGTTATCAAACTTGAAATGGGGTTTTCCTTCGCACTCATTATTCATGTTCTCTGGGACCTTGTTGTTCCGTTTGATTCATGCAATTTTATTATGAAAACTAGCTACAAAATGAAAAAAAAATCATCGTCAGAAAACTGCTGACATGGGTTCCTCTGGAAATGGAATTCAGATCCCGGGACTAATCAGGTAGCTGTGACTACAGAACACAATCATCGTGACTCTGGACCTGAAGTCGCTACCCCTCTTTCCACCTTCACTGGCCTTTGGCTATTAACAGAAGTTCTTGTTGGAGGGTAGCAGCAGAGCAACGCAGAGTCATCTTTGTCTTCTGAAGTGAGATGTGTTTGTCCCACTAGCTGAGAGATTCAACAGGCAAGTACTGTAAAAGAGACCTCACGTGTTATTAATTCCCATCGCTTGTGAGAGTCACTAAGTAGCTGCTTCACTTCTGAACATAAGTTTTGACACTGCATTATACTTTAAATTTGAAATGTCCCCATGGGGTCATGTGTTGAAAATGTCATCCCTGGTTGGTAGTGTTATTTTGGAAAGTTGGGGAGATGGGCTGAGCTGGATAAACTGGTTCCTGAGGCAGGTTCTCGGGTTGTGTTATCCCTGCCCACTTCCAGTCTAATACCGGGGGGGGGGGGGGACACCCTCTACACCTGCTCCCCATGTGAACTGAGCTGTTCTGCCATGCTGCCCCTGTCATGGGGATGCTAACACCCGCAACTGTGAGACAACATGAATCTTTCTTCCTCCAAGCTCTTCTGTCTGATGCTGTGCCGCTGTGGCCTAACGGTAATCTCTCCTCACCAGAAGACACAGAAAGAAAAAAACAGGGGCTTGAGGCAGTTTAGAAAGTCAGAAAAGGGAGTTTGAAGGTGCCATTCCCTGCAACGTGGTCTTGTGTTTTATCCTTTTGGGGCAAAGAGCAAGACTCCTTAAAGAAATAAAAATACCTGGATTTAGCCTGTAAGAGGAATATGTCTGATATCGGATGCTTTAGAAGTCTTTGGAAAAGCCACAGGAAGCATGAGCTAATTTTTTTTAACTGTATTTCACTAGGCAATCAAAGACAGACAGCTTTGGGCACTTGTATGTCAAGAACTTAAACTCTCCATGACATTCCTCGAAGTAGTGATTTCCAGGAATAGTGGATGATCATTAAGAAAGAAAGTTTTGAAACACTTTAGCTTTTCTAGGCAGAAGCAGTGAGACTTGCATCTGGAAAGAGATAGTTTGTTTTGACTTCATAGCTGCAAGCCTTAACTGGCAAGGAATGGAGAGCCAATAACTCTGAGAGGAAGGGAACACCATTAGATGGCTTTCCCTTTCCCTATCAAAATCCAGCAGGCCGTTTCCTCTGAGCCCTCGTGATCCTAGATGATCCTCCTAGATGTCTGAACAGCCTGCTGTCCCCCTCATCTGTGCTCCAGGGAGCTCATGGGCTACAATCTCCGCATCTCCCTCTGAGGTGGACGTGATGGCGTCCTGAGGAAGCAGAAATGCGTAACAAGGGTAAAATTAGCGCCCTTACCAAACGGGCTCCACAGATCCCTCACTCCTTCCGCCACGTGTGGACATACAAGAAGGCACTGTCTGTGAAGTAGAAAGAAGCCCCTTACCAGACTAGAAAGCTGCAGGTGCCTTCTTCAGCTTTCACGTCGGGACTTAACAACTTGGCATCAAGTCTTTTTATCCACAAATCTCCCGCCATATGATGCTTTGCTTCAGCAGTCAAGAGACGTCGTCCGGAAAAGTGGGTGATGGCCCTCACTCAGAGCTGCTTTCCAAATTCAGGAAGAGGTGCCGGGCAGTGGTGGCGCACGCCTTTAATCCCAGCACTCGGGATGCAGAGGCAGGCGGATCTCTGTGAGTTCGAGGCCAGCCTGGTCTACAAGAGCTAGTTCCAGGACAGGAACCAAAAGCTACAGAGAAACCCTGTCTCAAAAAAAAAAAAAAACAATAAACAACAAAACCAAATTCAGGAAGAGGGCTCATCTTGGTGGGACTGGCAAGGTGGAAGCCTTGATCTACTAATTATTAAATGCATGTGAATGAAGGCACTTTCCTCAATGTAGGGGAAACCTGAGGTAGAGGACACCCTGCACTCAAAGTAAATGCAAATGGAAATGGAAAAGGAAGGAAAGAAAGAAATAGAAAAGGGGAGAAATGGTCCTTTAGCTCAACCCTGCTGCAGACCTCATCTCTTAGTGGCTACAAAGTCAGCATCTTCGACTACATGTTTCCCAACAAGGTACGCTGCCTTGTCATAGGTCTAAAGCAGCAGAGTCAATTACAGATGGAAACCTCTGAAAGTCCAAGCAAAAGCCAACCTTTCCTCTTTTTAAATTAATAACCTCCAGTATTTTGTTACAGTAATGGGAAACTGATTAGCATTCAGGACAAGCTATTTCTGCTACTTCTCAGAGCACCATTTATTCTGTTTGACAAGACTAAGATAAGGCTGGTAGCTCCTTCTTTATATTTATGGTTGTGAGCCCAGCCTTTAACGGCTGAGCCATCTCTCCAGCCCTGGTAGCTCCTTCTTAAGGGCAGAATAGAGTACATGGTGTCTTTATCTCTTAGCTGGGACCCTGTGGTGCTGGGAGGAAGTCCTGCTAAAGAATTAAGGTTATAGAATAAAGCAATGGGAAGCTTTACTCATTGTTTCCTTTTCAATCTCAAAAGCAAAGCTAAGGAGGTGGCTCTGGGGTTGCAGTGCTGCTCAAGCCTGAAGGCCAATTCAGATTCCTAGCACTGTGTAAAAGCTAGGTGTTGACTGTGTGCACCTGTGGCCTAAACATGTGCCAGTAAACCTAACATCTGTCAATAACCAGGGCACACACCTCTAATCTTAGATGGACCCGAAAGAAGGGTTTCAGGGGTTCATTGGCTAATTAGTCAAGCCAAAACTGTGAACTCCATGCTCAGTGAGAGATTTTATATCAAAATGTTAGGCAGGAGAAGTTATTGAGGAGGATATACCTGAAGAACCAAAGTTCCTCCATTTTGTCCTTTGCCTCCATCTTGTGTCTTGTGTAAGCTATTTCCTATGAAACATTCTAACCCTCAGAAATGGTTAGGGGCAAAAGTAACAGGGTAGCCATCTGGAAAGCACAGGTAACGGTAGAATATCCCCACCTGAAGGTTATTTCCTATGAAACATTCTAATCCTCAGAAATGGTTAGGGGCAAAAGTAACAGGGTAGCCATCTGGAAAGCACAGGTAACTGTAGAATATCCCCACCTGAAGGTTATTTCCTATGAAACATTCTAATCCTCAGAAATGGTTAGGGGCAAAAGTAACAGGGTAGCCATCTGGAAAGCACAGGTAACTGTAGAATATCCCCACCTGAAGGTTATTTCCTATGAAACATTCTAATCCTCAGAAATGGTTAGGGGCAAAAGTAACAGGGTAGCCATCTGGAAAGCACAGGTAACTGTAGAATATCCCCACCTGAAGGTTAGAAGGTCAGCTGATAAGAAGACTGGACAAGCAACAGGTGAGACTAGAAAACAAAAATTTGGGAAAAGTCCCTAGGCACAAGCCAATCAGAATTGAACCTGTCACCCCAAACCCTCCCAATATAACTTTCCTGATTTTTGCCTCTAAAAAAAGGCTCTCTAGAAGGGTGGGTTACCTCCTCTCACTACTGCGCTGACGAGGTCCAGGCTGGCTTGCAATTATGTGCATGATAATAAACTTTGCTTTTGCATTTTGGTGAGTTGGTCTCTCTGGTGGTCTTTTAGGGTCTCCACGGACTGGGCACAACAATACCAGCATCAGTTCCTGTCCTCGATATGCATCCACACAGGGGAATACACCTTAAGACACATGCACACCCCACTCATACACAACAGAGAGGATAATCCCAAACCTTGGTTTACAAAGTTTACGGTACGTGTGTATGCGCACATGCGTGTTCATCTAGGGAGATAATTTTGCCTCAGATAGTCTGCTGTGCTTACTTCTGTGCGGTAGGAACTGTCTAAGAACCAAGGGAGAAAACATCCAGATCAGCAAGCAAAATCACACCCCCAGTGCCTGAGAGATCCTGTGAGAAATCAAAGTGGAGGGAACAGACTCATGAGGTACCCGTGATTGAGTTCTAAATCTCCTTTTCTTCTCCTTCTCCCCTTCTCCTGGAATGTGGGGAAATGCTGGCATGTCCTTTTCTTTCTGCCAATACAGACTGTTGACAAGCCCAGTCACCCCCATGGAGACATCTAAATTTTCTAAGACGTTGCCCTGTTGTCTTGAGGGTTAGCTGTAGTGCCTCACTTATGCGGTAATAAGGGGATACAGATTAATTAGGGAGAAATGAGTGCCTTTGACAGCGGATCCACAGTGGAGTGGGTAGCCAGTGAAGAGCTGATCACCTGTGGATTTCAGCAGAAAGCTGTCAGGAGTTTCACAGGCAACCTGGGTTGACATATTTGCCTTGGAAATTGAGAAACCAAAATTGGCAGGGAAAGTTGGCTTTCTGAAAGCTGTGGAGCACGAGAAGTGATGCAGACTTGGGTTATCAAGCTTTTCCGTTGGAAGACCAGTCCTCCAAAAACTGCCACCTGAACCCATGAAGGCAGCCTGTTTAGAACACAAAGAGAACTGGATTTTCCCTGAGGTCAGTAGTCACCTAAGAACAAGGCAATGAGCACTTTCCTCCTGGGGTGAGCCCTGAAAGTAAAGCAGAGACTGTGGCTTCTGGGGCACCTCGTGGGTTTGAGAGTCCATTAGGGAAGGAGCAAGTGGAGTGATGACATGCTGAGCGCTAAGAAGAGAAAGCAGAATAACAGAAACACATGTCAGAAGCCAAGTCCAGTCTCCCTGAACTCTTGCTTGATCTGCCCTGGAGTCATCTTTTGTAGAGAGACCCCGCCTTTTGGGGCGGGACAGCCTCGGGCGAATGTTTTTACTAATTAATTGGGATGCGCAGACTGGAGCCCTTCCTGTTTCCGGTTTCTGGTGGATCGCTGAACTCCGGGTGTGTGAGTGTGTTTATATATTAAAATTGTATTTTCTTGTACCCACTGGCCTGGATTAATTAAATTCGCCTTCAATCTTTAGCCAGCGGTATCCATGCATTTTCTCTGTGGAAGCCTACTAGGAGAGTTATCTATGGCCTCCTATGCTCAAATGGATGCACCTGGTTGGAAGAAGGGACAGAAGCGACTTGCTTGCGTTACCTGACACATTGAGTTGAAAACAATCAGATTACATGCAGGGGATAAAGCCTATTTACTGTGACTGGGGTGGCAATTTTGTCCCACCTGGCCCTTCTGTCATTCAGTTCCAAAGAAACACACAGAGGCTTAATAGTAATTATAAACTGTTTGGCCTATTAGCTCAGGCTTATTATTAACTAGCTCTTACAGCTTAAATTAATTCATAATTAATTTAATTCTTGTCTGTGTTTAGCCATGTGGCTTGGTACGTTTTCTCAGTAAGGCATTCTTATCTTGCTTCCCCAGGAAGCAGAGAGAGACAGATGCTGATGCTGCACTTTCTCCTCCTTACCCAGCCCAGCACCCCAGTCTGGGGCATGGTGGGTCTACATTCAGGTTAATTCTTCCTGTTTGAGATACAACCTAGAAACATGCTCACAGACAGACCCATGTCTCCTAAATGTGATTGGAAATCCAGTCAAGTTTTTTTTTTAAAATATTTATTTATTTATTATGTACACAATATTCTGTCTGTGTGTATGCCTGAAGGCCAGAAGAGGGCAACAGACCTCATTACAGATGGCTGAGTGCCATCATGTGGTTGCTGGGAATTGAACTCAGGACCTTTAGAAGAGCAGGCAATGCTCTTAACCGCTGAGCCATCTCTCCAGCCCCGAAATCCAGTCAAGTTAATGATTAGTTTTAACTATCAAAATTGGAATTTCCAGAAAGGGCAATGCAGCCTGTTAAAATAAGGTCTCATCAAAGAATGCAACAGGTTAGCACTTCATTGAGCTTAAACTCATAGAATAATTTCCCTAGCATTGCTATTATGCTAGGTTTCATGGGTTAATATTGCTGGGCCTTCTGAGGCATCCATCTGTCTAGATGTGAGTGCTTCTGAAGTCATGGCAATGCAGTGAGCTAAGATGAACGTAGAATAGACACAGACCTTTTACAATTGGCCTTAATATGGGAGTACTGATGGGTGACACCTCTACTCTGGAAAGGATTTGTTAGTTCTTTAAATTTACTTCACTATTGACAGAATAAGATTGATAATTGCCCTGGGATGTAATCAGAAAGTTAAAAATAATGATAACAAAAATTGATTGGCACAGAAGGCTGTCAATTAAATGCCTGGAAGAGTGGTTCATTCATAGAAGGTGCTCAGCAAAATCACCTTCACCTCCCGACCCTAGAATAGCTTGGAGATGAAGAAATAAAGGACCAGGCTTAGTATCCAAGTCTGCCCAAGGAGCAGAAACACATCTTTTGTTATTGTTACTGGCAATAAACATTTCTCTCAAGCCTTAAGTGTACAGTTCTACCCAATAAACAAAATTAAACTTAAACTAGTAATGGCTTCTTGAGAACATAATCGCTCATGTTTTGACATTGCTGATTGTGAGGCACTGAGCTTTTCCATAATAAGAAGCACTTTGCTGGCATCTGGCTTATGAAGCAGAACACTAATTTGTATTGTTTATAGGAGCACGTAGGGGAAAGGGTGACACATCCTATTGACTCATTGCTGGCCCATCGCCCACCCCTGATTGTACTTGGGACTGAGTGTAACCAGCATCCCTTTCCAAGCCAGGAAAGGACGCTGGACTTCTCCCCATTTGTTCCAAGGCAGGAGATGGAACTAATTTCTAGCACCACATTCTCATTTTGTTTGGAACACTAAAAAATGATGTTAGGATGTTAGACTCTCTCTAAAATAAAGGAAATGCTCTTGAAGGGAAGTAAACACACAGCCACTAGGAAGACTTCAAAACTGCATTTAGTGTGGTCAGAGGCTGTCCGTTTGTTCCCGGTCACTCAGACCTGAAATAATCACACAGAAACTGTATTATTTGCAATACTGTTTGGCCAATAGCATAAGCGCATTTCTTGCTAGTTCTTATATCATAAACTAGCCAATCTCTATTAATCTGTACATTACCACGAGGTCATGGCCTACTGGCAATGGGCTACATGAGCTCCATGGGCTCCCGTGGAGGTGTCTGCCTCCTGTGGAAGCTTCACGGCTTCTCCCTGACTCCACCTTCTTTCCTCCTCTATCTACGTGGAATTCTCACCTTGCTTTATTGTATTAAGCCACAAGCCAAAACAGATTTATTCATTAACCAACAAAAGCAGCATATATACAGAAGGACTTCCTATACCATTTCCCCTTTTCTCTTCAAAGAAAAAGGAACATATGGGACAGAAAGAAGAAAGAATTTAGGAAAATTTTCACTTTTCCCCATAGCTATTTTTATCTCTATCATACCTTTCATTGCATATATGTCTATATAAATAATGTTTACGTATTCATTATATATTCAATGGGTAATAAACATTCCTGCAGTAATCTTTGAAGTTTCAGGAAGAAGATGGGACCCCAAAACAATGATTCCACCTGGTTGATATGACATCATGATGTTGATAGCGCTACTTTAAGATGGGTTTTGGGTACTAGCTGCTCAAAATGATTTCAACTTGGTTAGCTGAAATGATGCACCTTCTTAAAACATTCTGGCCAGAACTTCAAATAATAACTTCAGAAAAACCCTACCAAGTACTCAGAGACTATTTGCAATGATACCAGACAGTAATCTTGAAACTTAACCATCGTTTTACTTTTACAGAATCCCATAGAAAGAATATTGTCCCCATGACAGCTGGAAGTAATTCTGGAAGACAATGCCCCCTCTCCCAACAAAGTGTGTTCTCAGGCTTAGGGACATCAATTAGGGGTTGATTATAACTGGTATAGGGTTGGGGGATGTGTTATTCTTAAAAAATAAATGGGGTTACCCCCAGTGGTGCCGGGCGCCAGCTCTAGAGTCCGGTACCCGGGCAAGCGGCTACAGTTTCCCACCAGCGGGAGGGCACGAGCCGCGCTGGCGGTGGCGGAGGTAACAGACATATAAACACAGGAAATAGCCATAAACATTTATTAAGAAAGAGGGAAAGAGAAAAAGGGAGAGAGAGAGAGAAGAAGAAGAAAGAGAGGGAGAGAAGGAGGGAGAGAGAGGAGGAGAGAGGCAAAGCCCCGTGTGTACACCGGGAGGGAAAGGGGAGAGAGAACGATGGTGGGCGAGGTCAGAGGTTAAAAAGGAATGGGTGTGGCTAGGGCAGGGACTGAAAGAATAACATTCCCACATCTTGCTTTTAATAAAAAGCAAATTAGACACTCCAGTTTGAAGGAATTGGGGCGACAAATTCTCAAGACTGCTTCCGGCTGATTGTGGGCGTCGTCTTTGGGGGTGGGGCGCGAGAGAAGGCTGGGTGCTGAAAACATGTAGGCTCAGGGATCTCTTTGGGGGAAAAAAAGAAAATTGGAAGGGATAATAGGTAGATTAGTGTGAGCTTACTCACACTAATAATAATAGTGAGTAATAGAGTGAATACTTGTGAGCTATTATTTATAGGCTATTTACATTGGTATGGATTCTTGTTTATTGATACAAATTCTAATTATATTGAATATGCTTCTATTTCTATTTACAATATTTGTAACCTAGGCAAAGTTATTTTGTCATATTTTATGCATGTATGCTTCTACCTCTGTTTAAGACATTTTGTATATTGATACAGTTTTAGGATGTATTTATCATATTTCACTATACATTTCTACCTCTGATCAAGATACTTATACATTGTTTACATTTTGAGATCACTGTCCTCATTTATTACAGTTGTTTAAATATTGCTTAATAGTTTAGAATGAAGTCTTCATCTTCAAGCTATATAGGTATTAAGTATTAAAGGTCTGTAGTCATTCATTTTTGTTATAGTTGGACTAATCAGGTTCTTTAGATGCATAGAGATTGTACTCCACATAAACAGGTAATCTTCAACCACTTCAAAGAGCTGTAGAAAATGGTATGTAAATAACTTTGGGTTCTGTTGACATGAGACACAATTGCTCCTGGCAGCACCAATATATTCCTGAGAGAATGTTGAGCACCGAAGACACTCCACTTGGAACATGTTTTCTTCTTGGCAAAACTGGCCTTTGGACAAGGAACTGGCCATGCCTCAATCACTGACAAAATGCACTGTGTCCAGACAGGACAAGCAGGGTACAAAAAAAACCCCAACCAAACAAAAAACAAACAAACAAACAAAAAATGACTGCCAAACCTTGCCAAGACAAGGTAAACAGGTTCTGAAATTTTTCCTGCCTCGGAAAATGATCTGTCAGTTACTCTAGGTATTAGCCAACGTTGGTTGCTCAAATGTTGCAAATGAGACTTTGGGTGATTGCCCAGGTAGCCAGTTGTCTCTGTCATTTATTGCACATTTTGGAAGTTGCTTGATTGTATTTTCTGTCTACTTAGGTAATATTTCTCTTCTCATGTCTTCAATGGAGTTGAAGATTACATAGTCATAGTTACTTTCCTCTCATGACTTGGCCAAGCTATTTCTAATACAAAACTTAGATCCCTTATTGAAACATTTACCATATGCCTTTTGCTTGATATGGTTTTATGCTGGCAAGGTTCCAGCTGACAGCTCACATCTTTCCTCTCTGGTAACTACTTGGCATCTCTTTGACTCCACCTACTCTCTCTCTATATCTCTTCCAACCTGGCTATATTCTGTTAAGCCATTGGCCAAAAGCAGATTCTTATTAACCAATAAAAGCAACACATTATACAGAAGGATTTGCCACACTATATGTATACATGTTCTTATGTATGCCTTTATCAATGCATGCATACATGTATGCTCAATTGTGTGGTGGAAAGAGGTTACCTCATATTAGAACATCCACCTGGTTTTTTGAGTCAGGGTGTCTCAATGACTTGGAATTCTGATTTGTTTAGACTGGCAAGCCAGCAAGCTCTAGGGGTCAATGTAATTTTGCCTCCCCAGAACTGGTTTTATGTCTGTCTGTCTATCTATCTATCTATCTATCTATCTATCTATCTATCTATCTATCTATCTATTTTTGGGATTTTGTGAATACCAACTTTTTGAAGAGTATATATGCATATAAAATATATCCAATTTACAAATATCACAGTGTCATGATTACCATCATTATCTTTCTGTTATCATTATCTCAGTCTAGGATTCCACTGAGCTTATCTAGACGAGAATGTCAGTGGATCATTTTCCTGTGACTTGTCTTGCAGTGCACAATGTAGGACTTTCCATGTGTGTTCATGTTTCTGCGGAGAATGAGAGAACACTGAGATGAACAATCTTTAGAATTTACTTAAGGATACTAAGCAAATTGTAAAGATTTTCTGGATTCCCTAGTTCAGCTTTAGGTAATATCAGCAGCTTGAAATGTGAACACCAGCTAATAGATGTCAGGTAAATAGCGGTGTGGGAAGGAGCACAAGTAGAGAATTAGTAAATTGCTCAACATACCATTGCTAATTTTCTCATGTATAAAATAAGTTCTACAGTCCATTCAACTCTCAACTTTTCTGCTCTGGTGATTCAATAGTTAGACAAACTGCTGCACAATTGGCTCCAGTCTATAATCCTAGCTCTTCTAAAAGTGATGCATATACTAGGATAGTTTCAGATGAAAGAAAAGAAAATCAAATACTTTAATAATTAGCATTTCTTTTCCAGCAAGACTTGAAATACAGCCAGGCAGCTTCCAGGTGGTCTCGGTGTCTTCTTAATCTAAGAACTTTGATTCTTGTTTTTTGGGGGATGGCTTCCCTTCTTGGAGAGTGCTTAGCGCAGGTTGATCCAACAGTGTGGCATTTTGCCTACTGCTTTCATACTTGCAAGCTGGCTGTCCTTGATCTCACATAGCTGTGGCTTTCCTGCCCACAAATGCAAGCTGTTTCAACTAAGCAGCAAAAACTCTTTTAGAAGACTCCCTACTCTCATCAGTCTATTGTTTAGAATTGAATCACCAAACCATCTCCTAGCTGTAAGAGGGACAGGAAGCCTTAGAAGGTTCTATTCTTTTCAATACTTCTAGAGGGTAAAGGAACTGAGTGTGTATGGTTATATGGCCGTACAATCAAAAGTATTTGATATCTTCGGGAAGTGGACATATCAAATACTCAAAATCTCATAATCACTCTACTGTCCTTTCTGGTTACTTCCTGTTTAACACAGAAACGTGTGGATTTTGTCCTCAACTACTTGGCCACCCATTACTGTGACAGTTGCCTTATAGAACTGTAAAAATGGTTATATTGAGACTCTCACATTATTGGTCACACAACATGAAATGAAAATATTTCAATTGCTGCTATGAGTTCTTAATATAAATATTCTCTAAAATATTTTTTCTTAGTTTCAATAGTATTTCATTCACTTTCTTAAAATATTTTTGTTAGAACTCAAAATAAGTCATATTAATCCTAAAAAGTTAATCCTGTAGTGAATTTGCAATGCACTTTTCTTCCCAAAGTCTCCTGTCCTTTCTATACTCCAGCCTCCAGTTTCCAGCAGCTAGGCTGGTGGCTGCAGGGACCTGGACTGGAGAGACAGACAGACAGACAAGGATCTGCTGATGCCTACCTCTGCTGTGAGGGACTCAAGAGACAGACAATAGATGCATCTTTAGATGTCATCTGAGGTGAGACAGGCGTCCCCTTCAGAGTGTCATTAGGCCCAATGGAGGTGTGTAGAAGCATCAGTCAGCCATATCTCAGGGTCCACCAAAGTACTATTTATTCTCTTGGGAGCTAGTTATACACTCTACCCAGCCTCATATTAGGAACCACAGATCCATTTATTCTGTGCTGCAGAGGCCTCTTGTAAGTTTGGAGGTCCCAGACACATCTTTCTCTAATAGCCTGACTCTGACCTGCAGAGGCTCCATAGTCTTGATTCCTCTGGAATGTTGTATAGTTTTCTGTGGCAGCTAAAACAAATTCCTCCAGACCAAATGAAATAACGTGGTCCATGTTTATTACCTACGGCTCTACAGGTCCAAGATCAGAAAGGGGCCTTGCAAAGCTGAGATCAAGGTGTCCGTGGGCTGTTTTCCTTCTACAGGCTCCATAGGAGACTTCTCCTTGTCTTTTCTATTTTCCAGAGACACCATAACGATCCCTGCCAGTGAGAATGCAGATATTCTGAAGAGGTACGTGTGCCCCTACCTTTGACTGTCAGCCTATGGAGACAATGAACCTCAAGGAATTGGAATTTCTCCAGGAATCTCATGATGGGAGAAGGAAACTGGTGACTCCTCGTGCGAGCAAGTTGTCTCCAGGAAACTGACTTCATAGCTCTGACAACTCGTCAGATCATCTTGCAGAAGGCACTGGAACTGAGATGAATAGTGGGTGGGGGTCACAGCGTCTCAGTGAGGGTTTCTATGACGGTGAAGAGACACCATGACCATGCCACTCTTATAAAGGAAAACATTTCCCTGGGGCTGGCTTATAGTTTCAGAGGCTTAGTCCATTATCGTCATGGCAGGAAGCATGGTGGTGTGCGGGCAGACATGGTACTGGAGAGGGAGCTGAAAGTTCTACATCCAGATTGGCAGGCAGCAGGAAGAATAGTGAATGACAATAGGCCTGGCTTGAGCATCTAAAACTTCAAATCCACTCCCAGTGACCCCCCCCCCAAAAGGCCACAACTACTCCCAACAATGCCACAGCTTCCTCCTAATAGTGCCACTCCCTATTAGCCTATGGGGGCATTTTCATTCAAACCACCATGCATGCCTTGACCAGAACTGCTAGGTCATGCCCACTTCTTGCCTTGCTTTTAAAACTAAACCTCCTATCAAGATCCTGAACTTGGGTTCATTGGCTCTCACTGATCCTCTTCCCCGTGTGGCCACATAGGAGAAATCTCCTCTTATCCCAATTTTTATTACTACTCATTTTTCCCATTGGCATATTGAGGATGGTCAGCACAGCCTACATTGCTCGGGATAACTCTAATAACTCCAGCGACAGAATTGCCTGTCTTGGAGCACCTTCCTCCAAGGATGCAGTCCTGTGGATCTGCTCTTTGGTCTCCCAGGTTGTCTATCATCATCCACTTCCGTCCCATCACCATACTCAGCATCCACAAAGGACTAGAAAACTTGCAATCCAAGACAGCCAACACAATAATGAAGTATTTCTATCCTTTAAAAAAATCCTTTTTAAAATATAAACCCTAAGTTTATAATAGATTCTTATAGGTTCCTCTCATTTTCGCTTTAGGAAGCAAATTTTTCAGATATGTGTAATGCTTCCCTCCTATGAAGTGGAGCTTCATTCTCTGACATTCTCTTATATTGATCTAATATTCAGAAAAACTTAAAAGGAGATGCTGCCCCACAAGGACACATGGCCTTGATGTCATTGCAGTCCTCGTCTTTTATATTCTTCACACTTAATTCAACTCTTTGTCATTTTTAAAAATGAACTTTTAAAACTATTGGAGACAAGTTCATCAGTTAATACTATTTTATCTCCCAGACCTCCATAAATAAGAATAGTAAATGACCCCAGGGCAATTTTCACCTCTTATTTGACAACTTAATTTGTTTAGTATGATCTCCGTTCTTGCGGGGTCCTCCACGTCTTAGGGGAGAGATAATGCACTTGAGTTTCTATGGGCACATGAGAAGACTATCCCTCCGAGACTCAGATGCTGTTTTTATAAGTGTATGGCTATAACTGAAACACTGGGATTACTTAAGCTAACAAATGTGGATTCAGCCTAATAGGAATGCAAACATAACCCGAATTCATCGTTTTGTTAATGGTTCTTTCCTGGTACATTCATCAGCTTCCATTCTGTTCCCTGTCCTAATAAACACACTGTATTATTTTATGCCCTCTCTTCTGGGTGTTAATAGAATAAGGGAGTCATTATGGCTTCCATTATGTACAGTCATAATGGAATGAAGGATTTGCTGGAATCCACATTTTCCTATCATCGTGCAGATAGATCTTAGACATAGATAAGTACCGCTCCTTCCTCCCCTTCTGAGTCCAAACCTTTTCCTTGGTACTTTTCTTTTGTACTCTGAATTCCACGTTCATTCACATGTGTGTACATGCATGTGAGTGGGTGTGTCCATGGGTATGCACTGTATATGTTTTGAGCTGTCAAACTAGGATCCTTTGAAAAGTGAGTACCTTTTATATCAACATAAGACAATGGGCAAGGAGGCAAGATGAGCTCACCTCATTGCATGGCTTTGTAGCCAGATGAAAATTAAAGTCCTTTGGTCTGACTTGGGTGGTAACTACCCTACATGGATATTTATTCTGAAGTACTGCACAGCTTTTTCTAATAGCTGGTTTAAAGAGTTTATGCATGTGTGCACATGCATTTGCATGCTTGTGTGCCTGCATGTCTGTGGTGTGGGCATGTGGGTGGGTGTGGGTGTGCATGCATGTGTTTCTGATATTTCCAGAAACATGTGAACATGAATGCATTGATTTGCCAGGGCTATCATAGAAAAACCACAGACTAAATGGATTATTCTACGAAATCTATTTTCTTTTGATTCTAGGGTCTGGAAGACCAAGAATAAGGTACCAGTATGATTGTTTTTCCTTTCGGGTGGTAGAAACGGTTTTCATCCTTCATCTGCCTATGTCTGTGTCCTAATCTTTTATGATGACAGTCAGATTGGATCACAGCCCATTTTTGTGACTTGGTGTAACTTAATTTTGTCTTTAAAGACCAAATCTCAAAGACCAAATCTCATTCTTAGATAAGGGAGCCACCTTAGGGTTGGCAAGAGCCGTGAACCTAGAGTGGCTCCCAGGAGCTCAAGCCGAGGTCCCCAGTTAGTTCCCTGGACAGCTGAGGATAAAGAACCTGAAATGACCCTACCCTATAGCAACACTGACGAATATCTTGCATATCATCATAGAACCTTCATCTGGGGATGGATGGCGTTAGAGACATAGACCCACACTGGAGCACTGGACTGAGCTCTCAAGGTCCCAATGAGGAGCAGAAGGAGGGAGAACATGAACAACGAAGTCGGGACCACGAGGGGTGCACCCACCCATTGAGACAGTGGAGCTGATCTATTGGGAGCTCACCAAGGCCAGCTGGACTGTGAAGGGAAAAGCATGGGATATACCTGGTCTCTCTGAACATGGCAAACAATGAGGACTGATGAGAAGCTAAGGACAATGGCACGGGGTTTTGATCCTACTTAATGTGCTGGCTTTGCGGGAGCCTAGCCAGTTTGGATGTTCACCTTCCTAAATATAGACGGAGGGGGGAGGACCTAGGACTTACCACAGGGCAGGGAACCCTGACTGCGCACTGAACTGGAGAGGGAGGGGGAGAGGAGTGGGGGGAGGGGGGGGAAGGGTGGGAGGAGGGGGAGGGAAATGGGAGGAGGTGGAAACTTGTTTTTTTTTCCTTTTCTCAATAAAAAAAAATTAAAAAAAAAAAAAAGACCAAATCTCTGAGGGTATTCGTATTCGGAGGTTGTAGTGACTGGAATGAAAATATTCCCTCTAAGTGTGGATATTCGAGCACTTGTCCATCCCAGTTGCTGGTGCTTGCAGGTTTAGGAGTTTAGGAGACACAGCCTTGTTGGAAGTATGTTACTGGAAAGGGGCTTTGAGAGTTTAAAAACCCATACCACTTACAGTTCACTCTCGGCTTCATGTTTGTGGTCCAAGAAGTGACTTCTCCGCTTCCCGTCCCTGTTGCCATGCCTGCTATTTGTGACTGTATCTCTTACCTTAAACTCTTGTCCCTTTGGAACTGAGAGACAAAAGAAACTGTTTCTTCCCTAAGTTGCTTTCAGTCATGATGTTTTTATCAATTTTAGTTACAACGGACTAATATAGAGTTGCTAGGTGTTGGGGCTCTACCTTATGAATTCTGAAGGAGACCTAGATTAGCCCATGACAATGGAGATGGTGCTTGTTTCTCAAGGTGCTCGAAGGTCTGAGATTCTCTGGAAAATACAGTCAGGTGGTTCATTCTGCCTGTGAAGCAAATGTGTCCGGTTGCCACGTTCTCATAAATAAAAGTAATTTCCCAAGAGATCAATGCAATATAGATTTGTGCTCTTCCTTGTTAGACAATGCAGGGAATGTAAATGTACCTCGTTTTAGAAGGTAACAGATTGGAGATTCTAGACTAGTGGGAGGTCTCAGCATTTGTTGAGGCCAAGGTAGGGGTCTGAGCATCTATATGGCGACTAACAGTCATATGTAACTCCAGTCCGAGGGGATCTGTCACCCTCTTCTGGCCTCTAAAGGTATCTGTCATACAAGTGGTCCACAGACACACACATACACACACAACTTGAAGAATATTTGCATACTTGAAAATAAAAACAAATAAATCTTTTAAAAAAGAGAGATCTTTGAGATCCATGGCTTTGTTTTTAATAAATCTACACTAGTGATAATCCGGCAATATCATATGGAAAATTCCAGAATCAAGCAGTTATTAAGTTGCATATTGCATGTTCTGAGTAAGGTGGTGACATCTGTCCCAGTCCCTCTCCTCCATGCCTGGTTTTGAGCTTGTCTTTGTCTAGAGTGTTCACGCTAAGATATAAATCATGGTGTGAATCAGATTCACCGCTTAGTAGTTAATGAAAGGAAAAAAAACCATATGCAGAAAGTCACAATTTTCTAATCACATGTGGTGTGTGTGTGTGTGTGTGTGTGTGTGTGTGTGTGTGTTAATAGTAAGACAATAAAAGAGATTTGTGTTACCCTGATTGCTATACCTCAAACTGCAAAAGTTCTAACTATACCACCTGGTAAACAGTTAAGATGGAAAAAGCACTAAACAGAAGACTTAGATTCCTTGTGGTTTCAGGCACCTTTCGGGGGCGGGCCTCTGAGCATACCATTCATGGAGACCATTGGCTACTTCCTTAAATGTAGCCTCTAGCGAACAGCAGCTCTGACTGGTGGCTGTCCAATAAGCAATCCAGAGGAAAGGAGAAAAAAGAGAGCCGAGTTTAAGCGCTGCTTTTAGGTGCTAGAGTTTTCAATTACAGGGTGGGGGACTGGCGTGTTGCTTCCGAGAGACACACGGTATCCTCGAACACTAACATGGCGCTCTCTGTGAGTGACAGTCGCTGGAAAGAACATAGCTTATGCCGAACCTTCTGCAAGGCTGATTAAAGGATCCGATTTGCATGTATAGAAGGGTGGAATACTGAAACCAGGCATTTACAATCCTCCTCTGAATTTGCACTAACATCTTTGTGAGCGTTAGGTAAATCTTTTGGAATGTACAAACAGATCCAACATTCGTACCAACCCAAAGACTAGGAATGCCATCATATAGCCTCTGAGGCATATAGCTCAGATTTCCCCACGTTTCTGTGACCCGTCTATTTGATGTGTCTACCAATGTATTTGAAAATAATCTTGATTTGTGATTTTTCTTTGTTCTATAGGACTGCTGGAACATGGGATTTGGGGTAACCTAAAGCCATGTTCTTGGACTATGGCAGTCCTATTTGCCTCTGAGACGAAGTCTCCTTAGAGATGAGCACTGTGGTTCTCCACTGACAGCTCATGAGGAGAACAGATGTGAACAAACAGCATAAAGTTGTTTCAGAAAGAAACAGAAACACAAACAATGAAGAATTAATATCTCTGGGCTACAAAAGCTACCACAAATTCACTTATTTGGCCATTGTTTTACTCTATCAATTATTTAGCCACACTTACCAGTAATCTTTTTTTTTTCTTCCATCTCTAACCCTCACTGAAAAGTTAATGAATAGTAAAAATTAAACTGTTGGTGGGACAATCTCAGAAACTGCATGAGCCTCTTCTGGGCTAGACTGTGGCACTCAGCTCCCAGTTGGGACAATCTTAGGAACTGTGTCAGTATCTTCTGGTCTAGACTACAGTGATCAGCTCCCAGAATCTGCCTGGGGGTTTGATGTGGCTGCTGTAAGTACCACCATCGTGGGTCTCAGCCCTGTGCCTCGTGCACAGGTGTTGGACACATGTTGGTTGGACAGACTGTCCTGTGGAACTGTTTCATCTCACCCGAAGGTGAGCACTGTAAGACTTAGTTTTCTCCTCATTGATGGTGGAAGGAGGTGATTCCAGGAGAGTTTGAGGGTCATAGGGAGGTGTATCATCCTCTGTCCTCTCGACTCCTTCCTGCCTCAATATGTTTTCATGTGTCTTAAATATGCTGATTAAGGGCAGAAGGGGAAAATGAGCCCAGGTTTCACTACATAATTACTTTCACCCCGTGACGTTAACTCATAAAATAGAGGTCAAATTGTAAATGGCTAAACTCACAGAATGTGCCCCCACCTCCTCCCCATTCCTAGTTCTAGCTGTGGTGGGGCAGAACTTAGCGAGATACGTCTAGCTTCATGAGTTCTCATATTAAATCTAACCATCTATGTCAAAGAGAAGACAGGGAGGTCAGAGTCCAAACCTAGCCATTGGATCTTTACTTGTGGGGAACCTCCGCATTATTTTAATTTTAAATATTCAGAGTCTCCCAGCACAGGTCTAAAAGCTATAGGTTTCAACTGGAGGAGAGGGGGTGCATAAGGGAAGGGATAAAAACCCTCACAGGGCAGCTATTTAATGGCCAAGTTGTTTCCCCTCCCCCACAGGGACACAGTCATGTGGTGACCAGTTTTTTTCCCCTGCCCCGGGGAAAGATTTTTCTGTCTTTTTAAGGGAATGACAAATGCTATTTACAAACAGGAGGAAAAGAAAAAGAGGCACTTGTGTCCCTACCAAAAACTAACAGCACCATAGATCACCCTAGCTGAAGGCTCCCCATCTTCTAAACACAGCGCATGGCATTACTGCCTGTGAGTTATTGTTTCGCTGTGGAGAGCAGCGGCTCTGAATATATTAATGATTCATGCTTGCCTTGGCAGAACATCATGTATACTAATCACACAAAACCAAGCGTACAAGGGCACTTTAAATGCATTTGTCCAGTTAATAGTTTGACTTAATCTGATATTTCATTGGGTCACCAACCTTTTCATTGTAGGTAATGTACAGCACAAAATATATAGTTGACACTCTGATGAATCAAGAAAGAGTGGCTTCCTGGTTACCAAGCAACACATGCTGCCTGCTCCTTACTGCTGCAGAAGTCTGTCCATACCACCTTTGTGTTTCTTTTACACTGATGAGCTACAATGTAGCCCTGTGAGCATGCACGGACATCTCCACTTGTCTTTGTGTGTGTGTGTATGTGTAGGTGCATGAGCGTGGGGGGGGGGGAGGATGGACTGTACAGACACTAAGTAGCTAATTTGTGCTGCTTTTTATAGGCATTGAGCAATATGCTCCCACCATAAACAACTATGCCAGAGTTAATACTCAATAAACAGTGTGGTTTATAAGCAATTAGGGACCCAGATCTCCGAATAAGACAGTTCAGCAGAGTGAGAGCAGCTACCCCTCAACAATGCCCAGTGAGATGGGTGGCTTGTTTAAAAGTGTCATAATTCTCATTTATAAAACAATTAGCAGTTTGGTGAATTTTGGTCCGCCGATCACGGAGCTTCTTAATCAAATGTAGACAAAATCAAAGAGCCACTTCTCAGCTTTACATAATGGATGACGCTTGCCCAGAAAGCACGGCGGAGAAGAAAGAGGTGAACTGATGATTTTCTCCTGTTTAGCTATCAACCTCAAAGTCTGTTGAAGACATCAAGATGAGTTAAAACAAATGGGGTTTGCCAGTTTTTCAAAAGAAGCCAGGCAGCTCCTCTATGGTGCAATGGGTTTGTATTTCTCATTAACTTTGTCGGTTGATGATTTGTTTTTCTTTTTAAAAAATCCCCTTTTAGATATTTCTTTAAATATATTTTACCTTACACACACACACACAGCCCTCACTATTAGTGTGCACATGAGCATCACAGCCTGGCATCCTGATTGCTTTTGAGGCATCTTATCACAGGATTCCAGTATTCAGCTGCCAGTTTCCCCCGACTGAAACTGGGGCTAATGAGGACTACTTTTATATACACTTTTAAATAATGTAAGCCTCCAGCACTGTGCTCAGAGTGATGGGAAGCTGGACAGAGACCAACCTATTTCCTTTCTCATGGGCTTATCACTCCAGGCAGGTTGATTCTCAACCATGGCACCCTTCGAAGAGCATCTTGGAATGAGTATACAGTAGGTTGACCCTATTAGCCACCTAAAGCCATGCATTTGACTCTTTTATCCAGAAGTTGTGTGTTAGCCAAAAGAAGTCTGTGGAGGTTGCACAATTGGCACAATGCCTATCTAGTGTGCACAAAGCATGGATCTCAACCCCATGCTGCACAGGGCACAGACCTGGCTATTTAGCCTTTAACTTTTGTTTGCTGTGTACTTAAGAAACTCACTCTCTCAAAACCAAAAGCATAGCTATCACAGATCATTCTCCAGACCATTAGTGAACAAGTCCTTCCTAGAATACCAAAGCAACAACTGCTGAATGGCTGTTGCTAAAATCGCCAGAGTAGAAGGTGGCTCTCTGTATTTTGATGCCAGTCTGACACAATATAAAGTCATTTGGGAAGACAGAACCTCAGCTGAGGATATATCCCTACCAGACTGGCCTGTAGGCAAGCCTGTGGGGAGTTTCTTAGTTAGTGAAAGATGTGGGAGAGCCCAGACCAATGTGGGTGGTGCCAACCTTGATGGCTGATCCTGAGGTGAACAAGAGAGCAGGCTGAGCGAGCCAAGAGGAACAAACCAGTGAGCAACACTCGTCTGTGGCCTCTTCTTCAGCTCCTGCCTCTAGGTTTCTGCTGGCCCCTACCCTGACTTCCTTTGGCAATAGACCATGATGTGGAAGTCCATGCGAAATAAATCCTTTCCAAGTTAGTTTTTGGTCTTGGAGTTTTATCACAGCAATGGAATCTCTCACTAGCCGGGCATGGTGGCACATGCCTTTAATCCTGGCACACAAGAGGCAGAGCCAGACAATCTTTGCACTTTCAAGACCAGCCTAGTCTAAATAGATTGTTCCAGGACAGCCAGGACTAAGTAGAGCAACAATAACAACAACAAAGAAACCCCAACTATTTGTACGCAGGGAGATGGGAGGCGGTGGGGGGGGGGGGGGGAGGCGGAGATCCTTAATTGAATAATAAAATGTAATAAAAAAAAAAGAAACCCCAACTAAGACATTCCCTTTCTTGAAGTTCTGTTGTTGTCGGGGACCTGGGTTTAACAGACACAGGAGAAGTTAGGAGTTAGACCAGGGCCATATTGAATGCAAATCCACACTCACTCAGTATAGTGTGGGTCTCATTGCCTTCTTCCCAGCATTCTGTTCTGTCTACTCCACTCACCTATGTTCTGACCTATCAGGCCAAGCAGTTTTCTTTATTAATTAACCAATGAAAGCAACAGATAGATATATGACCCTCCTCCATCACAGGGACCCTCTTTTATAAAACGCTGGGAGAGTTATTCAGCTCCCGTACCTCCTCCCTGAAAACTTCTCTTTCTACATAGCTAGCTTAGCCATTGAGGCCGAAATTCTCATCAGGGTGCAGAACAAGATTTATGGAAGAGAGAAGCACAGTAAATACTGACTGCGGGACACAGAGGTCAATATTTACCTCCAGGGACGATAAATCCTGATATCTACCAAAACATAAAGTCAATATTTTGAGGGCGGTGTCAGGTGCATCCGAAATGTGCTTGCCAGAAGTAGCTGGAAGCATGTCGCCACTGAGACTGTGTTCCTTCAGCTTGCTCTTAATTCTACTATTACAGTGCGTATTGAGAGACTAGAAAACAGCATTTCTGCTTCCTGATTTTAACGGATAAGAAATTGCTGTCCACTTCAAACACATCTGCCTGCAAACTTTTATTTGTTTGCTTTTTTTTCAAGACATGGTCTCTTTGCCGTCAGCTCTGGTTATCCTGGAACTTGCTTTGTAGACCAGGCTGGCTTCAAACTCACAGAGATCCGCCTACCTCTGTCTCTTAAGTGCTGGGATTAAAGGCGTGTGCCACCACCTCCTGGCCTTTTGTATTTATCTTTTTAAATTCCTCTCCTTTTTCTACATAAGTCTCCCCAATTTGTTAGGGGGGAGCTGCTAACAGCTCTTCAGTCCTCTCAATTATTGCACACAGGGAAGTCAGAGAGGAAAGTACTGAGCAGATTCATTGAACTTTCTGGAACCCAAGCTGCTAAAGCCTGTTTGATTCTCACAAACAGTGGTGCACTTGTACCCAAGAATTTTCAGTCTGCTTCCTTTAAATAGAGCATCCTTCCTCGGCTTAATTGTTAAGCAACGGAGTAAGAGCAACCTCCCCTGGCCCGTCCACTTGTTTGCATGTGAATTAAATACAGGTTGCTCTTTTTGAAAAAGAGTTGCCAGTGTACTGGGCACTTCAGTTCTGAAGCAGCAGCAGGTGCTGATCCCTGCCCAGCTCTACCAACAGCTATGGCCAGCAGGTGCTGGGTGTAAAAGCTGCTTCTCTGTCTGAGTTCTCCAGAGTGGTTTTAAATTCTGTAGGAAGTAATCACTGTGATTCCGGTTGTCCTACAGCCGACACTTCAGGATAACCAAGGAGGCACCACAGAGCAAACACAGCTCTGAAAACACTCACACTTAGCAGAGCTCATGGGAATCTCCTTTGTCCTTTGAGAACAGGTTGCTGGTATGGTTTGTTTCATTTGTGGTTCTAGGAAGCAGAGTCGAGCACGTGTCAGGAAGTGCTCTGTCACTCTGCCACCTTGAAAGGCCATTGATGGGTGTGAACGAAGAAGAATGAAGGGCGTTCCTTATTGTCTTTAGCCCTGGCCCCTGCAGGGAGGCTGGGGAATGAGCACCCAGTAGAAGGAAGGGTTCCCAGATGGCTTCTAGTAGATAGCTTCTCCCGTGGTTTTGGTTTACTTCGGGTGTAAGATCAAACCAAGACCTCTCGTACGAGCTTGGAGTTCTTTGCAATCACCCTGGGGAAGGCAAAAGCTACATGGAAAAGTCCAGAGCTGAGCTTGGCTCTTGGCTTCCTCCCAGGAGACTTTGCCACACGAGGAGATTTTCTTGCAGGTTGTATTTGGGGAGCTCCAGGTGCCACCGTAGATCAATAATGTAAACAGAAAGATGACTGTGTCTTCAGGACTAATTCAGTATACAAGAGGAACTTCACACTCAGTCAGGTCTCCTCCTCATCTTTATTTCTCCCTGGCAGCATTTGCCCTGTAACCATCAGTCGTTCCTCCCATCTTTTTTGCAAGAGTAGAGATATCCCTATAATTTTGTAAATATTTGAGAGAGTCAGAGTACTTCCAGTACCTTCTGTTTATTTAAAAATTAAATTGCATTTATTTTTTTGGTTTTGTATGTGTATATGTGGAGGATGTGTATGTGGAGGATGGAGAATTATTTGTAAGAGTTTGGTTTTCTCCCACCTTATGGGTCCTGGGGATTGAAGGCAGGTAGTCAGGCTTGACATCAATGGCCTGTTCTGGCTCTGCCATCTTGCTGGTCTACCTCTTTCAATTTACTGGGAACCAAAGGCAGAAGCATCAATTCATATTTGTGAGATGACCCTTGGAAGGCGCTGACTGTTGAGTGGTGTTGGCCTGATGCTTTATTTCAGCCCCCAAAGCCAAATGTCCTCATTATCATTATCAATGTGGTCATCTTTGTACGAACCAGAAAACAGAGGCACAGCAAGTGAAATTAAGTAATTTGCTACTCAGCTAGTGAGTACAGACCCACATCCCCCAACTCACATTCTTTACTTTCATTGTTTATTGTGCCACTAACTCCTTCTTTAAAGGCTTCATTTCATTAATTTCACTCCCACATAGGCACATTTGCCCAACAGCTTCAAGGCCATCTAGCCTGTTCATCGTCAACATTTATGTCTCAACCTTTTTAACAAAGATATAAGAGACTTCATAGAATGCTCCCAGGAAACAAAAACATACTAGGCTCCTGTTATGTCTCTGGCAGGAATGCTTCCCGATAATCTTGTTAATTAGTAATATTCCAGAGTGCCTCTTAGAAACTCTGTTCTAGAATTCTCTTAGAGCATCCAGACTTAACTGCACCCCTGACCCTCGGACATCTTTTGAAAAGGCTGGGATAGTATTTGTCTACTGTGTGTCCTCTGTCTGGTTCGTGGTCCCCTTCTAATTATGGCCATACTTCTGAGACAATCCTGTCCGCTTCCCTCTCAGCTTCAGCTCTCCATAGTAGGGAGTTCTATGAAGGGAGGTTGTGTGTCCATTTGTACCTCTGCTGCAGCATCTCTTCTTTGTTTGTTTGATTGGTTGGTGGCTTTTGTTGTTGCTGTTTGCTTCCTTTTGTTTTTTGGCCAAGGTTTTACTACGTAACTCTATTCACTATGTAGATCAGGCTAGCTTCAAATTCATAGCACTTTGCCTACCTCTGTCTCACAAAATCTGGATGGGGTTAACAACATACGTCACAACACCCAGCTAATATTCTGCTTTTTTTTTTTTTTTAAAAAAATGCTTATCCATTTTCCTGTGCAAAAACTAGTAATTCAGGAGTTGAGTAATTCCCTGTCTTTGTTCCAATTGACATTGCAACAATTTTCTTAATCAGTGAGTCTGTATTTCTGATCATTTTAATTCTTGACTGTTCATTTTCTATCCTTTCTTTCCTTTGTTCTTGGTTGTTTTCTTGGAATGGAGTTCCTTCTGGCCCAGTGTCTCTTGGACTCAAATCTTTGAGATTGTTGGTACTACCCTCTGTGATCTTGGTTATGCGTGAGTAGCTGTCATCTTCCCTACATTCTAAAATGAAGCAGGTAGCAAGATGTGTCCAGAGTTGTGAAATGCTAAGATTAGTGAAGTCAGAATGTAATGATGTTCTAATGGGTGAGGTCTTTGTTCCACTGTTTAATAGCATTGTGTTGTGTGTGTGTGTGCCTGCACGTGTGTGTGTTTGTGTGTGTGTGTGTGTGCATGCACACATGCACTGTTGGAAGGAATTAAAGATCTTTCACAGGGTAATTGCTCTATCTCAGAACTATGTTCACAACCCTACGTGCTAGCATTTGAGTCCAAATTTTGATTGCTTTTGGAATACAGTTGCCAAGGTAACCAATCCCAGGCAACATGCTTACCTGAATCTGGCAAGTTGCCACGTTGGCTGGGCCAGACCTTGGCTGAAAACTCAGGTTCTGAGAGCCATGATAACACAGAAATGAGTCACCATGTATGACCTGGTGAGCAGTGTTGGAGTGCCCTAGAAAACCTCTGCAATGCTGTGGCTGTGTAGAGGCAGGTGGGAGTTGTACATGTTGCAAATCCTTATCAACCAAACTCACGTGGCCTTTGGGAACCTTTGAAAATAGCAGCATTTGAGGAAGTGAAGAAATCAATTTTTCTGTTGAACTTATCTGACACAGAAATCTATACAGAGAAAAAATATGACCTCTAGCAAGGAAACAAATGTGAAATCAAAGAAATGGCAGGAAAATTTATTTGATAGTACAAGGGGTGGCCCAGAACCTCTTTCCTGAATGGGATGAGGTGCTTTGGAATATTACTAACCAACACAAAAGAATCCTCCTTCAGGTGATCCATCAGAGACAGACACACCCATTTGACAGTATTACAGAGTTGTTTTAAAGTGTAATAGCAAATTATCCTATTTGATTTATTGGTTGAACCTATAGAGACATAATAAATCTATTGTAAACTCCTTGAGTCATAAGTAAATGAATAGTTAACATTATAATAAAATATGAACAGCTTCAGAAGGGGCTCATTCTTGTACAATTCAAACTTTATTTTATGCAGATAATGTATACAGTTATGGAGGCAATCAAACAGCTGTGGTTCTGAAGAAACTCAGGCTGAGACTCAGCATGTGTTAGGATGGACTTCTCCAGAAAGAGATCCAAGGTTAAGACTGGAGTATTCATGCTCTCTGTGGGAGGCAATTCCAAGAAGCTGGAAAGGTATGAAATCAAGGGAGGAAGAATGGAAGGAAGGAAGGAAGGAAGGAAGGAAGGAAGGAAGGAAGGAAAGAAGGAAGGAAGGAAAGAAGGCGGGCTATTTCAGGGAGTGCTAATGAGCAGGACTCCAATGTAGAAGTGGGGCTTGAGCCTATCAGATGTCTTTGAGAGGTGGAGTAGAACACATCTCAGAGCTGCCCCACTCAAGGAATAAGCAGCTTGGAATTTGCATGCTTCAACTAGCATCTAGTTTCTACTGTCTGCAGTGAGATGCGATCCTTGTCTCCCGTACGCCTACTCCAAGTGCCGGCCAACTCCAGCCTCGTATAGTTCTTGGTGAAAAGTTACAAGGACTTCCAGAAGCAAGGGACTATCAGATATGGCTCAGGTGAGGACATATATTGACTGCACCAAGACACAACTCTTTCCTTTTTTCATCTGTACTCTCCCTAGAAACAACCTCTTTCAGTGTTTTGCTTTGTTTTCTTTTTGTTATTTGCAAAAATCATATGCATCTTTTCAAATAAAATGCATTGCAGCTAGTTACTCTACCAGTTATAGATACTGCTTATTGCCCCCCCGCCAAGGATTGATCTCTCTTTGTACCCTAATCTGTTCTTCTCCCTGGTCTCTTATCTTCTGGATGATGTTCTATGTAAAATGTGGGCTATATCAGTAACTTATTTGTGTTTATTATTTACTTTCTGTGCTTTTACGACAAGATCTCATTCCATAGCCCAGACCATGCTGAAATCTGCTGTGTGGTCCAGGCTGGCCATGTAGCAGCAATGATCCTCCTGCATCACCCTCCACTGTTCCATTACAGAGTGAATAAGCGGAGCACTGTCACACTGTGCTCTCTAAGTGCTTAAGATGCTAGATTTCATCTTCTTCAAAATCATAATTGAGATAAAAAAGTTTTCCTTCTTTTTTCCCAAAGTATTTCCCAGCTTTCAAACGCTAGCTCCAGTGCTAGCTATCTCGAGTCACACCTCCTGTTTTTCCTAAGTTTAGTACTCTGAACTCAGAGTACTCTTTATCCAGACCCCCTATGGAGCACTCACTAGAGTTTCACTGTCTTATGTCTGAGGTATACATGTATAATACACGAGGAGATGCTAAGATATCCTTAAAGCAGGCATCATGCCCCACGCTCTGAGTAGTCTGCAGAGTCAATATACATTTTGGACAATGCTAATTTTAGATAGTAATCTTTCAGAAGCCAATCAGGTGGATGGCAGTTGGCCTTTAAGATCATCATAGGCAGAGCCAATTTGCAACTGTCCCTAATGCCTGTGATTATGCTATAATCACTGTTCCTTCGTCTATCATTTTACTACTAAGGTGCTCTTGAAACAAGCCTGTCTCCTTATGTATTCTACAGTCTGTGCTGGTTAGTTTTAGAAGTCAATTTGACACAAACTAGAATCATCTGGCAAGGGGGTTTCAATCCATGAATTGTCGACATCAAGTTGCCCTTTTGGGCATGTCTGTGGGAAACTGTATTGATTGTTAATTGACTTGTGAAGATTCTGTCCATCATGGGAGGCATCATTCCCAAGTTTTGGGACCCTGAACTTTGTAAAAGAAAGCAGGCAGGCATCATGTATGCATTCATTTCTCTTCACTTTTTGCTGTGGATGGTGTGACCAGCTCCTCTCTCTGTGACTTCCCTGCGCTGTGGATGGTGTGACCAGCTCCTCTCTCTGTGACTTCCCTGTGCTGTGGATGGAGTGACCAGCGGTTTCAGACCCCCCCCTGTGACTTCCCATAACCTCCCCACTTCCCTAAGTTGTTTTTTGTCAGAGAAACTCGTCACTGCAAGAGAAATGAAACTGCAGCAACATCTGTAAGTTTCTTTTGCATCTGTTCTTATTTTTTAAATTTTACAGTTTAGTATTAGTGTTGTGTGCTCTGGGAGTGTGGGCACATGCACCCCAGCCTGAGAGTGGAGGTCAGAGAGCAATTTTGTGGAGACGGTTCTCGCCTACTTTTGTCTGGCTTCCAGGGAGTGACCCCAGGTCATCAGGTTTGTACAAAAGCACCTTTACCTGATAGACTATCTTACCAGCCCTATTTTAATCTATAAATATTTGGACATTTGTATAAAAGCACCCATTTAGAAACCAGTCATTTGAACTTTGGAAGCTTTGACAACAATGAACCTAAACTACGCTTTTCCTAGTGCCTATTATTTTCCCAGCTACCCTTTGAAGATTCTTATTCTGAAAAAAAGTCACTTCAGGAAAGAGACATTGACATTTCTGACCAAGATAACTTTAATAATTTATGTGCAAATATTATTAATATTGTTAAGCTCAAAAAGCAGAAATTTTCACGACAGGTCTATAACTAACTCCTCAATGGGACAAATCATTTATTATTTATTTCATTATTTTGAGAGACTAAAAGGGCCCAAAGTCACAGCATGAATATATGCATATTTAATATTTTTACTGCACATGCATTAAAGATGGCTATTTACTCTGAAGAAGCATTGAATAGTATAAGCACTGATGGGCTAATTCAAAGAAAAAGAATTTTCTCCTTGACTTACAAAGCCAACAACAAATGCTGCAAGTTCTTGGAATTTGGGGAGGTGGCAAATGAGGGTTCCAGGGTATGCTTATCTCCACTGAGCTGATGAGAACAGCCTCCCAAGTTTTAAGGGTCATTTCCCATAACCTAGAGGTTAGAAATTTTGGGTTGACAATATAAGTCTCCATCAGATCACGGTGGGAAACAGTATATCTACAGGCTAGACCCCAGCTGTACACAGTAGAAAAGATATTTCATCAAATTTAGGTCTCCTTTTCAGTTAATCAACTCTGATTTACATTGTTATGGAGTGTGAGTTAGGATAGTGTGTTTACAGCCACGGAGGACATGAGGGCTTTATATTGCTACTATTGTGTTTGGCTGCGACAGTTCAAGACTCCAGTTGTTACCATGGCCCTGGGTATTGATACAATAATGGACCATACCAGTACACATCACTAAGAAGACAAGATGATAAGACCAACAATGAAGAGGTTGTGTAAATCAACCTCTTCATGTGTATATGTTCAGCAATATAGGAGAAACCATTAGTTGTTTGTGAATAAAGAAAGGTTGTATACATTGGTTCACAAAAGTCCAATAATTGCATTGGAGACATGAAGCAGCAAGAATAGCTATTGGGAAGAATCGTCAATGTGAGAAAATGTGGTAAATGAGGTAAGGGTCAGGAGCCTCAAAGCTGAACGCTTCTCAGTGTGAGATGTGTTTGGAGTGTCTATTGATGATCTACACATCTCTCTGTGTTGATCTGCCAACTCTATTTCTCCAGCTCACATTTCACATAGCAGTGCTGGGATTATAGATGTGTGCTATGAGGGTTTTACATAGACTCCAGAGGCCTAATTTCTGGTTTTCATGCTTGTTTGACAAACACTTTATCCACTGGGTCATCTTCCTCACCCACTGTTTCATTTAAAACATATCAGGAGATCTGCAAAGAATGTGCCCTCTGAGAGCCCGGACCAGCATTCTGGGCAGATTTCCTGCCCATCAGTCCAGGATCCAGCTTTGATACAGACAGACCCAGGCTGGCCAACTCAGGATGCTTAGTCTCTAAGACTAGGAAAAGGAATGAGCCTCCAGAATAATTGACATTTCCTTCCTGTTAATGCTCTAAAGCATATGGACATTTTCTTAGAGAACCATGTATGTGGATGAATAAGAAGAGCCACCATAGTCTCCTATCATAGACTTAAATGCTTGGTTGTTAGGGAGCGGGGCTCCTTGCCAGAGATTAGGAGGATTATTGGAGTAGGTGTGGCTGTTTTGGAGAAAATGTGCTACTGGGGGTGGACTTTGGGGTTTCAAATGTTCAAGTAAAGTCCAATGTCTTGTTCTCTTCCTACTGCCTGTAGATCCAGATGGAGCACTCTCAATTTCCTCCACTGGATAGTGTCTTCCTCTATGCCTCCATACTTCCCACCATGCTGATAGTGGACTAAACCTCCGAAACTGTAAGTGAATCCCAACTAAATGCTTTGTTTTATGAGAGTTGCCATGGTCATGGTGACTCTCCACAGCAATATAACAATGATTAAGAAACCATGGTTTAAAAAGCATTCTATAGGCATGATGACAACATTCATGAGTTCAATGTATAAGCCATATTTTTTTGTCTCTCCTTTCTGTTTTTGAGAGAAAGTTTTATATAGCCTTCTCTGACCTAAACTTGCTAAGTACTAGAGGATAGCCTTGAACTCCTGATCCACCTAACCTCACCTTCAAGTACTAGGATTACATATGCCACCACACCTAGCTCCTCTTTCTTTTCATTCCTCTGAATGTAAACCATGTTAAATGTCAGGAAACGCTTGAAGTGTAGCCACGGGAATTTAGTTTTTAGGAGTTACATCTATTACTTTTCTCATTGCTGACACCAAATACCTGGCAAGAGGCAACTTAAGGGAGGGGATCATTTTGGCTCACAACTCGAGAGTATATTCTATAATAGGGAGGAAACAGGGAACGTGAGGCAGCTGGTCACATTGCATCCACAGTCAGGAAGCAGAGCCTAAATTGGATGTTGCCTAAAATTCCTTTTCTACTCCATCTAGAAACCCAGCCTACCAGATAGTGCTACTCATGTTCAGGGCAGACTTTTCTTCTTCACTTACACCTCTGGATACACCCTCACAGTTACAATCAGAGTGGGTCTTCTGAGTAGTTCTCAAGCCAGTCCGGTTGACAATCAAGGTTAACCATAACTGAGTTTGTACTAAAGATGGTATGGGAAGTGATGTATTTGGGTGAGGGATTCAATGTTCACCCTACTTTTAGATTCTTCTATAATCTATGCCATCTTAGAATATTTTATACTACAATGAAACATAGATGATACTGAATTCAAAAAATGGTCATAGAATTTTACTGTAATCTAAAAATGAAAGAGTTATTACGGTAATTTGCTAAGTCTACTGTTGTGGGATATTTTGATTGGACTCTGACACTCCCAGACTGCCTAATAAAGTTATACCTTGAATCAGGGAGCAGAGCCAGTGACAAGCTGACCAGAATTGGTACAGAGAAGCCAGCAATATGGATAGAGCAGATGCACAGAAAGGAAAGCGCCGGGACTAGAGTTTGAGCTCTCTTGGTTCTGGGACGAGGAAAGAGATGTGTCTCTTGCAGAGTCTCCAGCCAAAAAGCAAGGTTAGCCAGTTCCTCCTCAGCCTTTCTGAGCTAGCAGATTTTTACTCCAGCCTTTGACTCTTGAGTCTTGTTGATAAATAGAATGATAGAGACTTAATTTAAGCATCCATATTGCGGCCATGGCAGAACCAGGCCTTTGGACTGGAAGCCCCATCAGGATGCTGACTGAGGGACTATGGGGCTGCAGAGGATAATAAATATCAGTAGATTCATGTGCAGCTGCTAAACTGACAGCAAAGCATCAGTCAACCACATGGATGCTAAGATCTAGGTGTCTTAGCATTGTATCTGTTTAATTCTTCACAAATATGGACTCCAGAAGTTAAAATCCAAGATATCTGCAGGTTGATGTTCTCATTGTAGACTCTGGGGAAGACATCTTCCTCATCCTTTTCCAGCTTCTGGTTGTTGAAGAAATTCTTTGGCCTGTGACAGTACGACTCTGACCTCTATCACATGCCTTTCTTCCTTGCATGCCTGTCTTTTCTGTATCCTCTTTTTCTCTTTAAAGGACACTAAGTGTTGAGTTTCAGGGCCACTCCGAGGCAGTATGGGTTCACTTGCATCTTCTGCAAAGACCATATCTTCAAGGTAGGTCACATTTTAAAGTTCTATGTATGTTGTATGTATGAATGTGTGGAGGAGAGCTATTTACTATTGCTTTCTGTGGGAAGTTATGAATGTCGATAAACATGGTGTACACTGATCCTATGCTTGCTTCAGATGACAGCTCTGTTCGTTTTCACCAAAGGAAAGATAAGATTTCATAGTTCAGAGTAAAACCTAAATATCAACATTATCAAAGTTCTCCCAATGATTTTAATTTAACTCAAGGGTTGGCAATCACTGAGTTATATGAGGTGGGGTGTGGGGTGTGGTTCAGTTGAGTTTGAAGACTTAAGACATTTCCCTTTAGGCTCATACTGAGAGTTTACAATGACTAGCTAGTGTTTCTAAATTCTCAGACTTTCATAACATAAATCACCTTTCAACCTCTTCGTTCATCTCTCCACCAGTGTATAGCACAGATAATAAAGCCCAAAGCAATTATAACACCCCAAAATTATAAATGGAGACAAAAATAATGGTTGAAGAACAGTTCATTTTTTTCAACCTCAGTTGCTCTATGAAGAGGTTGTCAAACTCAAGTATATTAATAAACTAATCATTAAAATTGCATTAATATCTTCTTGGCAAGCTGTTAATACCATGGTACTTACAAACCAGCAGGGACATATTTTAGAGTGACAACTTTCTCTGTGCTGAACATGTAAAAAGCAAAAGCAAAATGTTGAACATATTAAGAATAAAAGCCCCCAAGGCATTAAAAAAATTAACAAAACACACTCAATGGCAAAATGTCCTTCCACATATCAAATTAATGACTAATCTCATTATTTAAACACATACCAATATTATCAGAAATTATTACCTAGGGAATGCTTGGATTCTTATATCCTTAGTATAGTGGTTTAATTTATTTTGATTTGACAATGTCTAATGTAAAAGGTAAGCACAGAGAGAATATATTTCATTAAGTGTGTGGAAGTTCTCTTCAAAATAGTAGAACTTGGCCTAAATTATTTAAGATTTATTTCATTTTTACAGGTGCTTGCGTGTGTGTGTGTGTGTGTGTGTGTGTGTGTGTGTGTGTGTGTGTGTGTGTGTATGGTATGTCTGTTTATATGGGAAACATGTTTGTGTGGATATGTGTTGACATAGGCCACTGAACTGGAGTTACAGGCAGGTATGAGCTGCCGGATTTGGGTGCTGGCAACTGAACTCTGGTCTTCTACCAGAAAAGCTGTTGCTTTTAACTTTTAAGCCATGATCTCTTTAGCCACACTTGATCTAATTTAAATTAAAGAAAGGAAAACCCATAAGTTGTCGCTTTTTTAGAATACAGAAGCTGAAGTTCAGTGTAGGGGTTAGTTCTCAATCATAATAATAATTTGCTTTTGGATCCCATGTTCATCTGGCCATGTCCTGATACCTAGACACTATCTCTCTACAAATAGATCCTAGGGCTATTTAAAACTATTGTAATTTCCCCAAGATTGCAATAGCTAATATTGTCAAGGAGCAAAGAAATCATGTCTGAGTAAGATAATGGGGATGAATCTGAACATGGCCATTTGGATTCCATCACAGAAACTTTGTATAGCATCCAGTTAAAAAAACTGACTATCTGGCTTTGTACAACCTGAGAAACATAGACAAATCTTCACTCTCATTTTTCACACAATCTGCTCTGCACACAAGACTGTCTCTATTTCCTTTATAGTTTGGAAGCTGACTCCCATCTGTGTTCTTCTTACATTTGTATGTCAGTGACTTTCCTGCTGTTCTCATTGTCATGAACCCACATCCTTGGGAAAGAAAAATAAAAGACTAGAGCCAGAAAAAATAAAGCACACCATTCTCTACTTCTTCCTCTGAGTGTTACTTCAGGTGGAAATAGCACAGAGTATCATCCCCTTCTGGTAGGTTCTTCTGCCTTCATCCCCCTGGGAAGAACCATCCAGAAGCTGTGAGATACTGTGGTCCTAACAGCCTAGCTCTTGAAAGCCTCTGAAATCTCTCCTCACAGAAGAGTGGAGTTTAAGGCCGATGTTAACTTTGATTTCGTCATCATCAGGGTCTAAGATAAGACCTACTATATTGCTTGTTCATCACCAGATGAGATTTCTGACTTGGAAACTCTGAAACAGACATCCCAATAGACCAGCAGTTCTTAACCTGTGGTTCGTGACCCCTTAGGCATCAGGGCTCACCTAAGACCACTGGAAAACACATATATTTACATTGCAATTCATAACAGTAGCAAAATTACAGTTATGAAAGAGCAATGAAAATAATGTCATGGTTGGGGTCACCACACCATGAGGACCTGTGTCAAAGGGTCGCCGAGTTAGGAAGGCTGAGAACCACTGCTTTAGAAAGCCCTAGCACAGCACGCTCATTCATTCTCTTTCGTCACGTCCCCGAGACAGCTCATAGTAAGAAATATTTCATTTAACACAAGTACAGGCAAATCAGAGAGAAACTGAGGAAGGACAGATGAACCAGTGATTTGCTAAGGTTTGCCCATCAACTAAAAATGAGCTTGAAGAACTGTGAGTTTTCATCTACAGACCAAGCCTAAAAGAGCCTGGCTCTATATTGCAATTTAGCTCCTAGAACTAAATAGGATTTGACTTTTGCTTTTTCTGCATCTAAGTTTGAAGAAAATGCCTTTGAAACAGCTTAGCAAGAACAAAAAAACGAAACAAACAAACATCAAAAACCCCTACCAGACCTGAAGTTCAAATGACAAGAAAAAGAGCTTTGTCACCTCACTAACTGATACTGATGGTTGCTGTGTGAGGTACGTTCATGGCCAAGAGTAGTGGAGATAGTGGTTCTTCTTGTCTGATGTTGTTTCTTCTTCTTTTGTTTGCACTTGCAGCTCGGGTTAATTCTGGGCTCTGGCAGGCTTTGTTTGTAAAGGTTTTATACAAACCTGATGACTCAAGCAATCAGAGAAGGATATTTAATCCCCCAATTCCTGTAGAAACTATGAAGAACACAGCCCCAATCTCTCTGGTGGCCATGACTCGCCAGCATTGTTCATGGACAACAGAGGATGCCACGAAGTTGAACAGCTCTGTGTGGGTCTGTACCCCAAGCTGGGTGATTCATCAGGACGGCTCTGATTTTGGCAGAGGTTAATGTCAAGCCCCTCTACCACCACCAAGCTGAACTTCCTAGTTTGTGCCATTGCTGCCATCATCTGAGATGCTGATCACCATAGGACATAGTCATCTGACAAATTCTCAGGAGCACCTGATAGCAGGGGACACCAATATTTACACCTCATTCAGTGGCTGTCCTAGAAGATTGCTACCATTTGAATGTGAAATGTCCCTCTTGTGTTTGAATATTTGATGACCAGCTAGGGGCAGGTTTTAAGATTAGAAGCCGGAAGGAACAGTGTCACTGGGGAGAGCCTGGAGGATTATTAGTCTGGCCCCATTTCCTGTCCACTCTCTACTTCCTCACTGGGTGTGGGCCACCAGCGATCTCACTCCTGTGATCATGCCTTTCCCACTACAAGGAACTGCATCCTTCTTAAACTGTGAGCCAGAGCAACCCTTTCCCTCAAGTTGCTTCCTGTAAAGTATTTGGTAATAGCCGTGAAAAGTAAAATAAAATGACAATAAATTCAAGATAAGGAACACAGATATGGGAGAAAACCTTTTAGTGGTGCTGCAGAAACTTCCCTTACTCAGCCCCTCCCACTTTCCTCTTTCTCTCAGGCTCCCCCACCCTTCTTTCAAATACAGAAACCGAAGTAGGAAGTGTGTGCCTTGCCCTTCTCTCCAGCCAGGAGCCTTAGAGGTAATGCCAAAAGGAAGAAAGGAAACTGACAAAATGAAGTTGCTTAAGCATCTTATATTTTAATGTCCTAGCATAAGAAGAAAATAATCCCAGGACTACAAGAAAGAAGACATCAGAGTACATATCATTCCTCCTCTATGTTCAAAATGCATATTTAGAATAAAGAGCAAAGAGGAGGGCTGAACCAGGCGGGCAACACTCAGTTGGGGCCTCTAAAGCAGTTTCTTAATGCTCCTGGCTGTATTACTTCTTTGCATATCCATGCTATTATGGCTCACACAACTAAAAAGAGCTTGCTTGCCGGGCGGTGGTGGCGCACGCCTTTAATCCCAGCACTCGGGAGGCAGAGGCAGGCGGATCTCTGTGAGTTCGAGACCAGCCTGGTCTACAAGAGCTAGTTCCAGGACAGGCTCCAAAACCACAGAGAAACCCTGTCTCGAAAAAAAAAAAAAGAGCTTGCTTGCCATTTGTCAGCTGTATTGTGTGGAAAAATGTCCTATCTGGGACCTCAGAATTTGATCTTATTTGGAAATAGGGTCTTTTCAGTTGACTTTAAGAGGAAGCCATGTTGAAGCAGTGTGGACCTTCATCCGGTAAGTGATATCCTTAGAAGAAGAGACGAGACACAGGGGAGACAGTCGCAGAAAGAGGGAAATGATGTAACTACAACCCACAAAGGCCAAGGATTAGAGACAGCCACCTGATAGGTAAGAGAAAGGCAAGAGCGAGTTTGCTTTGCAGGCAGAGAGAACCAGCATGCAGTCTCCTTGATTTTGGCTGTAATATATATAAAAAAAAAAAGAAAAGCCCTGGAGTATGCACAGACACATACACTCAAGCTTACACACAAGCGTACTCTCAGATTTATGTGTACATGCTCATGTGCTGTCACACACAATTTTGCAAAAAGAAAGTGCTTCATTTTGGGATATGTCAACTTCGTATCCGTTTCCACCATGGACTCCTGTCAGTACCAAAGATGCCCTTTATGAGGGGTTAAGGACAGGACTCAGTGTGTAACAGAGAGCATGTGGTAACCAGCACCAGGGGGATTCTCTTTGCTGGCTCTGTAACCGCACTTCTTCCCCTTCTAAACCCTGGGGTGTACTGAAGGGGACAATAGACACCCTTCTGCTCTCCTCGGGTTCATAAGCAGTGGTATGGGTGTCTGGAAGTGGTTCACACCAGAGTATAGAGGAACAATTCCATCAACACAAAATAAGGACACCTCCCCCCCCCCCATTTTTTTGCCTCTGGAAAGTTATCAGAACCTAAGAATAGGAGTCGTCCTGCAGACTCTGTTCTGTGGCACCGTGGTGTCCTGGAGACACTGATGGAAATGACGAAAGGGAGGTGAGGTGACCTCGGAGCCTGGAAAGAGCCTTGTTGCTCTCCGAGGCACGTAGCAGGGTACATAGGCTGCTGGCTTCATTACGAGGAGGTTCTGTCAGAGCGCAGGTGACAGGCCAGAGCGGAAACTCTCAGAATACTGATTCCACTGTTTACCGAGCCACCTACGTGATGATCACTCGCTTCGGTTATTTGATCTAACCTCTGTTCCTTTCCACGACACCTCTATTAGATTAGCATCATTATTGCCATTTTCATGGATAGAGAACCTGGATAGGTGAAAGGTTAACTGAATGGCCTAAGTTCCTGCTGCTAATGAACAATGGAAATGCCTTCCAAACTCAGATATGACAGATTATAAATCTATGCACTTACCAGTGTGCTTTGTTTAAATTTTTAAAGATGTTTTAAACATCTCACTCTCTGGGAAAGTTCTGAGCAGGATTGCTCCTTGACCTCTGAGCCCACATGGGCCAAGGCTGCTCAGATAACAATCTTGTTAGGATGGCAGCTGTCAGAAACCAGCTGGGACTCTTCCAAATGAGCTGTGTCACCATTGCTCGAGAATTGAGGCTATGACCCACAGAGAGAAAATCCCTAGGGCATGTACCACACGCACACTTAGCAATGCATTTACACAAGCACACACAATACTCATGATGACTATAGATCCATGCATACACATGCGCACATACGTTCGTGAAGGCAGAAAATGCCCCCTTTAGGGATAATGTCATCGTGCCATTGTGGGAGGTTGGCATCTTCCTTGGCTCTGCCCTGTGGTTGTAACCCCTGAAGCAGCAGGGTTTACATATTAAGGGCCCTTGTCTTTCCAGAGTGGGTTTCAGTTTCCCTCTTTTTCACTCTTTGGTCAGAGGCTTTAACCCCATTAGTTTCTTCTGGCCCCCAATAATACTTTAATCCTCTGATGGCTTAAATCTGTCCCTAGTAGCTTCTATGAATGGTGGCCACCATTTACAGAGACTACCACAAAGACTGGACCATACAAGCTCCTCTAGTTTCTTTAGGCCACATGTAATATTTGCATGGAAACAAGTTCCTCTGGGAAGAATTCGATGCCTGGGATCCAGCTAACAGGTATGAGGTATACATACCTGTGTGCAAAACGGGGAGAAAGAAGGCCTCTGCTCCACAGGGCGTCAGCTGCTATCTCCCTACAGTTTCCTCAGCATTTTCTGACCGTGTTTATAGAGTCTATCTGGGTTCAACAAAGGTATATCATCATTCCTATATATATATTTCTGTAACCGCCCAGCGGGTCAGTTTGTCTAGGGTTGTAACCCACCTGGCAGGTCAGTTATTCCAGGGTCCGGAAGAGATGCTATCTGAAAAGATATGGGCTGGAAAGAGGAAGAAGGCCAAGCAAGACCTGTTGTCAAAGCCTCCGTTTATTAGCGTAATGGCAGCAGCTTATATAGCCCTTGGATGAGAAATTTAGCTTGGGATGGGGGCAGGGGCATGGGATCTTGCCGGGGCAGCAATGGTCACGAGTCGACACTTGGTCACGAGTCGGTCACGAGGTCACAAGTCGACACACCTAGTGTTCTCTATGCAAGGGGAATCGTTCCTTTTGTGATTCCAACCACAAACAGTTCTCTAGATAGTTGGAATGTGGGGCAGGTTCCGCTAACACATAGCTCTCAAGATAGTTGGGTATGGGGTAGGCTCTGCCAACAAAACAGTTCTTAATACCGTTGGGGGTGGGGCTCTCTGCATACATTCCCAGGACAATGGTCCCTGCAATACTTTTTGGGGGAAATGGCTCCTGATATATTTCTAAATGCATATTTAAAATAAAGGACCAAAGGCAGAGATCTGGGGACAGGCTGGGGGCTGTGAAGTAGTTTCTTAAAGATCTTGACTATGTCACTTCTTTTTACATTGGTTCTGGTCCCCACAGCTAAAAAGAACTCCTCTTTTGTTACTGTGCTGACTGTAGTGGGGCCCCATCTGAGAACTGAGCATGTCATCTTCTTGGATGCAGGGTCTTTGCAGTTGTTATTACTTAAGAAGAGATGGTATTGAAGCACTGCAGACCTTACTCTAGTGAATGGTGTCGTGATTATCCTAAAGAGATACACAGGAGACTGTGAAGAGAGACAGACTGAGACAATGGGATCATAAAGTTGACAAAGACCAAAGATTGTGAGCAGCTACCTGAAGGTAGGAGTGAGCCATGCCAAGGTCTCTCTTGCAGCCAGAAGGAGGCTATAGACCAAGACCTTGACCGCAGTCTTCCTGCTTCTAGAACAGCAAGAGAAGACATTTCTACTGTTTTAGCTGGTCTTAGACACCTACTAGACATCAGTAGCAACTAATGAGAGAGACTGATGTGCCTAGAGTCTAGCATCCCTCTGCAGATTTGTAGATGGAGGGGTTGTTTTAATTATTGTGGTGGGATAGAGTTTAGACTCAGGAAAGAGCAAAGAGACAGGATGGGGAAGGGTTAAGGGAAGGAGATTGGAAAGCCAGAGAGAAAGTGTAGTGGCATTTCCCTTGTATTTTAATAAACAAAACTTGCCTGAGGATCAGAAAAGCAAAACAGCCACACTGGCCAGCATTACAGACCAGGTAGCAATAACGCACACCTTTAATCCCAGTAGCCACACTAGCTTGCCATAGAAACCATGTGGTAGTGGTGCACACCTTTAATCGCAGAACTAGAGAGGATTATAAAATGGGAGGAGACAGCTCTCGGACACAGTCTTATTCTGAGATTCCTGGAGTTAGGATCACCATTTCAGACTGAGGTTGAGGTAAGAGCCAGGGGATGGCTGCTTTACTTTTCAGATCTTCAGGTTAAACTCCAAATTTTGTCTCTGAGTTTTGAGTAATCGTGCATCAGGGAAGCATCAGATCCACAGAAGCAAAGGACTGGGTTTGCAAGGATGCATTGTGTCTCCAGGAAAAGGGCAGAGGGAATTAGTTAGTTTTTTTAATGCTTCCTATGTCATATGAATATTATTTGTATTTTCTGTATGTCAAACACACACACGCACAAGTGAAGGATCCCTAGTGAAGTAGATGGTGTGAAGAACTCGGTGTTTCTACAAAGAGGATGTGCCGAAGGGATGGACGAAAGAATGCCAGGAAGGAACTGTGCATTGCAAGCGAATAATTAACTCTTAAAGCATCAAAGTGCGAGGAACACAATAAAGATGGTTTATCACGAATTGGGTCTGAAATTTCTCCCACAGGCTCACGTGTTGGAACACTTGGCCCCGCCTGGTGGCACTGTGTTGGAAAGTTGTGGGAACTTTAGGCGATGGACCTTTACTGGAGGAAGTGTGTCACTGGGGGTGTCAATGATGTTCAATAGCCTGGCTCCATCTCCTGTTTGCTCCATGCTTCGTATGTGTGGATACGGTAGGACCAGCTACCTTGAATGCCCACTGCCACCCCTTCCCTGCCATCATGGATGGAATTCCTTCTCAAGCCAACAGCCAAAAGAAACCCTTTACTCATGAAGTTGCTTTTGTCAGATGTTTTATTGCAGCAAAGGAAAAGGCAGCATATGTTAAAGCCCCACCCTCTTGGTCCCCACTGCGCTGCCTCTAAACATAGAAATATTCTTAACAGCTTCCTACTTGAGCTTCAGAAAAATGAGCATAGTCCAATCATGAAATCACATCTATTTCCCCTTCCCAGGGAGATCTGGGTGTCCCCCCACAAACTCTCCTTGTTACCTAGTCTCTCTGGGGTTGTGGATTATAGCACAGTTATCCTTAATTTTACACCAATATCCACTTATGAGTGAGTCCGTACCATGTTTGTCTTTATCAGTCTGGGTTACCTCACTCAGGATGGTTTTTCTGGTTAGTCCATTTGCCTTCAAATTTCCTGGTGTTCTTGTTTTTAACAGCTGAGTAATACTCCATTGTGTAAATGTATCACGGTTGTGTAGCTCGGTACTTTTATGGGACTACAAACAGTGGGAGCAGGGGCTGTCTCCAACGCTTTTACTGACTTTTGGGACCCTACCTCTCATACTGGGTCACCTCGCCTAGCTTTAATACATGGGAGGTATAAGCACCTCTTATTGCAACTTAATATGCCACGTTTTATTGATGCCCAGAGGAGACCTGCCCTTTCCTGGATGGAGAAGTAAGAAGAGGGAGTTGGGGTGGGAGGGGGATGGGGAAGAGGGACTGGGAGGGAGGATGGGGGCAAAGGCTGCGGCTGGAAAGTAAAATAAATAAATGAATAAAAAAAAACAAAATAAAAAGATGAGTATGGTCACATAGGCTTTGAGAGGGAATACATTCCCAGGACATGAACGATGGGGATTGGCTTTTGGGAGGAAGTACACAGAGAGGATGAATGATACACTCCTAGATTATAGGAAATTGTGTTCCCTCAGTCACACTGAGAAGAAAATATTATAAATCCAAGAGGAAAATAAGAAGGACAGCATGTACCCGGAGATAGGAGACCAAGCATTCTGCAGCAGGAGGCTAAAGGTCCTCAGTAATGGGTGAGATGGAGGGAAAATGGGGGTGACTCATCTAAGTGGCGTGGTGAGGAGGCCGAAGTTTCGCAGAGGAAATGGCCTCTTGAGTCGACGGCAGTAAAGATTCGGAAGTCACGAGTGTTCTTTCTGTGTCTGCATGTGTGCAGAGGTCACGAGTGCTCTTTCTGTGTCTGCATGTGTGCAGAAGTCACGAGTGCTCTTTCTGTGTCTGCATGTGTGCAGA
>NC_022018.1:27795859-27806385 GCF_000317375.1 Microtus ochrogaster
GTCACGAGTGCTCTTTCTGTGTCTGCATGTGTGCAGAAGTCACGAGTGCTCTTTCTGTGTCTGCATGTGTGCAGAGGTGGATTTTGAGTTTCAAATGTTGGTGGAAAGCGGGTCAGAGTTAAAGAATATCTATCACAAGATGTGGCACTTCAAACCCTAGTTCCTAAGGTGGGTTATAATAATAAAAATTTTAAAAAGCATTCTGTTTAGTGTCCATACATGCGTATAATATGTTTTGATCAAATACCCCATCCGTACCCTCACTTTCAGTTTCTCCTCTATCACTTCCCCACTTCCCCTTCCAACAGCATGTCTCTCTCTCTCTCTCTCTCTCTCTCTCTCTCTCTCTCTCTCTCTCTCTCTCTCTAAATAACCAATGAATCCATTTATTGCCGTCTGTATGCATGTGGTATGGTACCAACTATGCAGCATGGGTAGCCTTTCTGGACTAGTGTCTCTGAAGAAAACCGTCCCTCCCTCTGCTAGCAGCCCTCACTTGTCAATAACTCCTCAGCTAGGGGTGGGATTTCATGAGCCCCTCCTATCCTGAAGCTGGGATTTGATTGATTTGATGTGTGTCTTGTGTATGCTAGGCCTGGCCGCTGCAAAAACAATATTTGCTGGACACATGATTCCTTCAGGATTCAGGGGTTAGTTTCCTGAAAGGATCTCTCAGTTTATCCATGTTCACTAAAGATGAAAACAATTTTCTCATACTAAATCAGGAAATGATTTCTTTGTGATCCTGGCCTGCTTGAGTGTCTCTGTCTCTGGATTTGCTCTGTGTTCATTAGCTTTCCTTTGCTATAGCAAAACACCCGAATGGATGATGAAAACGAATAAATGAGGTGAAATGATAAACAAACTCTACTTCCTACAAGAAGTACCAGCTGCCAAAAAGTGCCTCAGACTGGGTAGCAAGCCTTTAACATATGGGCCTTGGGGGTCATTACAGATCTAACCCCCCATAGCCTCTTTGTCACAGAGCCCTCCTGTTCTTTCATCTCTAGGGCTGAAGATCACTGCCAGAGTAAGTTCCTCAGAACATGGGATATTCCAGCATCCCTGAATCTAGGTTCTGAGGGTTTCTTATCACCTCTAATCACTTTGAGGAAAGAATCACAATAATCTCAGTTAATAATCAGTTTTCCAAACAAATTTTGCTGAAATATTGTATGTATCGATATTGATGTGTAACATTATGGACAGGTGGCACCTAGTGAGTAGAATCAAGGCAAAAGCCACCCAGGAAAAGAAGAAAGACCACGGGTGGTCAAGATTGATTCTCAATCTGACAAGATCTAGAAGCAACTTGGAGACAAACTTCTGGGTGTGTCTGTGAGTGATTTATCTAGGCTGGGCTAGTTAAGGTTGGACGACTCTTCTGAAGGCAGAGTGACGTCATTCTATGTGCTGGAACCTTGGTCTGAATAAAAGTAAGAAAGCAGGTTGGCCAGCAGCATCCATTGCTCTCTGATTGCTGACTGTGGTTGTACTGTAGCGAGCTACCTCATGTTGTTCACCGTGACTTTCCTGGAACCAAAAACCAAAATAAGCCCTCATTCTTCACAAGGCTTTTGTCAGTTTGCTTGTTTTATTTTTGTTTGTTTTAAAATAAGGAAAACAAACCAACTACTCACAAGATACCAGCGCTATGGTGCTTGTCTGACCTCTGAATTCGTTTTTTATTTTGTAGATGAAGTTTTTGTAGATAACTGCACTTTATAGAATTTTTGCAGATAACCACATTTTATAGACAAAAAGGCCTGAAGCCTTTTGTAAATATCATCCTTGCCCTTATTGGTAACAATACTGTCTTTCCTTCAAGAGCAGAACATGTTCTACAGCTCCTTCTAGTTTCCTTCTGTGTGGCTGCTCTTGCTTTTTATTACCCTGTATGACTGAGAGTCTTACTTCATAAAACCCAAGTGGGTGTAGCTATTGGACTTTATGCTTTCATTAAATTGAAGGAAAATCCTGTTAGCGTTCCATCACTATATCAAAATACCAAAGATAATTAACTTATGAAGAGAAAGCATTTACTTTGGCTCACAGTTCTGGTCTATAACCAAGTGATGCTGTTGCTTTGGGCCTCTGGGAGCACTGGAGCAGAAGAAAAAGGAGGGTATGGGGTTCCATATTTCCCTGTAGGGACAAGCCTGCAAAGACCTAAGGACATCCTGCAAGGCCAAACTTGGATACTTCAACATGTCCAAAGACCATGTCTTTTTATTTAGGCAAATTAATGCTCTTCAGATTTCGTATGACATCTGGAGACATTCATAAGTCATGTATCAGGTTGTAGGGAGAATTTAATAAGTCATTTTGTTTTCATGTCTCTAATTGGAATAGAATTACATCATTCACTCCCCTCTCCTTTTCCTCCCCCCAGCTCCTCCCAACACCCCTCTGTCAAACTCCTCCCATGCCCTCCTCGAGTTGATATCCTTTTTTCTTTGATTCTTTTTCTTATGTATATATAAATGTATATATGTACCCTGCTGAGTCCATTTTTTGTTGTAGCCTTTGATGCAAATGTTGTCCATTAAGAATGCCTGTTGGGGGGGTATAATATCCTATAATATAGAATGAACATAAATATATATAATAAATCCTATAATACAGAATGCATTATTTCATGTACACAAGCTTACATATACAAACATGGGTAAATTTAAGAATATGTTAATTTACTATAATAGCAACCACTTCATAATGTATGTGCTAATCAACTCACTGTGCTATGAATCTTATTTAAATAACACTTCTCTATATGCAAGAAAAGAAAAGAAGTGTTTTAGTTTGAAACAACCAGAGACTCACAGGAAATTTCAAAAAAGAATTTATGGAACAGTCCTATGAATGCTTCATCCAGTTTTCTCATAATGCCGACATATATTAATATGAAACAATCCTAAAGTGAGCAAATTGGTGTCAATATAATCCTTTTCTTGAAGTTTCATTTTTTATTATTTTCTTTTGTGTGTGTGTGTGCCTGTGTCAATGCACAACTACTGTGTGTGGGTATCTGTGGGAGCCAGGGACGGGGTTGGCTTTCCTGGAGCTGCAGTCATAGGCAATTCTAAGCCGCAAGAATAGCAAGTGCTCCTAACTACTGAGCCCTTACCCCAGCACCAAATACAATCTTCCTAGTTCATTTTCACCCTGGCTTTACTTGTGTGGCTCCCACACCAAGTTACACACATCTCCAGGGAAAGGATTGTTTTGTTTTGTTTTTCTTCTCGCAGGTGGATGAATAGAGTTAGCTGTCCATTCGTTTGATTATTTAGATGCTGGGGGAAATAGCTCCCCTCTGGACAAAGCTATTACTTCTCATGGTGGGACACATGTATTGCTGGAGCCAATGAGGGATCCCAAGTTGAATTTGTGTTTAAGTTTTGATTCAGACCAAACCTATATTCCATTATTTTTGCTCATATCCATTTATACCATTCATGACGCATGGCCCACCGGTCCAGTTCTCAGAGCTAACGCCTAAGCATATTGGATGATTGTTACCCTGTGCCCAAGGAGACATGTACACCATTTAAACACCCTGCTATTTATGACAGTGAAAGGCACCATGTAAATAAATGTCCTCATTCTCCACAGGTCCTCGGAGATTCACACAGGTAACACAAATTTAAGAGCCCCCTGGTAGCATGAGGCAGATGGGCGTTTCCTTTGTAGCGACCGAGCTGAGTATCTGCAGGCAGCATGCCATCCACACCTGATTTTTGAATGTCTTTTTCCACTCTGTCTGTAGTCCAGTGACTGCGAGCCTTGGCGCTGACATTTCGATGAGATAAAAGCAGGACGAGCTAGGTTGTTATACAGAATGGAGGGCTGAGATGGAGCGCAATCTGTGAAATGGAGGCGGTTGTTTGGGTAATGAATTGTCAGGAATGCTCTCAGGGTACAAAGCAATTTCGTGTCATTTTTCAGACGCCAAACTTCAAGACACTTGCTAGAACTTAAGGTAGTTAGTCGCACGCTAGAACGTCTTAGCTAAAGTAGTCCCACTTGTGGTTTAAATGCTATGCGGTTTTTTTCCCCCTAGAATATTAATTTTGCCTGGTCAGGTGAATGGTCTCCTGCCTGCTGGATGAGAAACGGTCTAGTTTGAGGATGGGAGGGATTTGGGTGTGGGCTTACAGCTCCCAGTACCTGTTCATCACCTTTGTCAGAAATGATCTTCCTTTCTACATCGCTCCTCCAAATTCCAAGGTCTTCAAGCACTGCACAGGGACAGCTATCCGCTGCAGCCTCCAGTCCTCGCTCTGCTTGCATGAGTCTGGGTGTTTCAAATCCCAACCACAAGTGAGAAGCAAAGTGTCACTTTTCTGTGCCTGGTATTGTCGCTTAGCATAACCTTTCTACATTCGTGTTCTTGCAGATGATAGGATTTCTTTCTTTTCTGTAAGACTTTAAAAGACGTAGCTGAGAACAGGGAAGGTGATGCACACTTGTAACCCTAGTGCCGGGGCCAGTGGCAGGTGGACACTGGAGCTCAGTGGCTAACCAGCCTAGCCCGCTTGCTGAGCACATGCCAGGGAGAGAACGTGTCTCAGAAACAAGATGAATGGCTCCTGAGGGCCTGAGATTGTCCTCTGGCCTCTGAACGCACATTCACCCCCCCCCCACACACACACTTGCGTGTATACCTGCATACAAATATACCCACATGGCCATGAACAAACACACACACACATGCACTTATATGACTGAATAATATTGTTATAATATATGCAAATATATTAGTGTCTAGTTATTCAGGTAATACGCAAACCATATTCAAAATAATTTATGTGTGCCCATGTGTATGTGCGTTTGAGTGTGGGAGTGTGGGAGCATGTTCTATGGCATGCTTTTGGAAGTCAGAGTACAGTTTTCAAAGTCGGTCATTGTTTTCCACCTCTGTCCTCGTTCTGTCTCTATGCCAATGCTCCCTCCTGGCTAGCCTGTCTTTCAGGTTTCTGGCTGATGCTCCTGTCTCTACTTCCCATACCACTAGAGGAATGCTGGCATTCTGGTTGTTTACCACCATTTCTGACTTCTACATGGGTCTGGGAGATTGAACTTCAGGTTGTCAGACTTTCACAGGAAGTGTTTTCAGCCACATTTTTAATCTCATCACCTATTGATAGACACAGAATTGATTTCATATGGTGGCCACTGTGATTAATGCTTTAATGATCAAGACAGCGTTCTGACAGATGGACTGTTGCATCAAATGGCAATTCTTTATTAATATTATTGTTTTGAAAAATACGACATTTTCCCCAACATGACTATAATAATTCATCTCCCCACCAACGCTCTATGAAGATTCTGCATATTTGTACCAATGTTTGTCTCTTATCATTTCAAAAACCAGTTCCATTGCATGTGAAGTGGTACTGCTCGGGATCCGGGTTTGCACTCTAATACATCTGAAGTGGTACCTCCTCAGGGTCTGGGTTTGCACTCCAGTGCATGTGAAGCAGCACCTTCTTGGGGTATGGGTTTGCACTTGCTTCCCTCACTGCTGATAGTGCACACACGTTGGCTGTCTTTATGTCTATTCAGGGCCTTTGCTTGCTTTTGGATTTTGTTATTTGCTTCCTGGCTATTATATGGAGTCTTTTATAATCTAGATACTGCCTCTTATCAGACGTGTGACTTGCAAGTGTTTTTTCCATTACTTATGTTATTTCATTTTACCAATTACATCCTTTTTTGTGCAGACACATTTTATTCTATCTTTATTCTATAGGTGTGGGTCTTTTGCCTGCACAGATGTATGTGCATCATGCATGTGTATCACCACAGAGGTCAGAGATGGTGTCAGGTTTCCTAAAGCTGGAGTTGCAGGTGGCTGTGAGCTACAATGTCAGTGCTGGGAATTGAACCTTGGTCCTCTGCAAGAGCAACAAGTGTTCTTAACTGCCGAGCCATCTCTCCAGCCTCCAGGAATGTTTCAGTTCTATGTTACATAATTCCTTTTTTTTTCTTTTTCTCTGTTTAAGTGCTTCTAGGGTTATATTCAAAGTAGCATACATAACCCATAACAATGTTAGTGTTAATAAATAATGTTAATAATAATAAATGTTAGGGGCTGGAGAGGTAGATCAGTGGTTAAAATCATATGTTGCTCTTGTAGAGAACCCAAGTTCAGTTCCAAGCACCCACGTCCACAAGGCTCACAACTGCCCATAACTCTAGGAGATCTCATACCTTCTTCTGGCTTCTGTGGGGACTTGCACTCATGAATGCAAACACTCATAATTATACATAACTCTTAATAATAATAATAAATGTTAAGAAACATCTTTCTTTTGTTCTTTACTAGAATGGTGCTTGTTCTCTATTAGAAGTTTTGCTGTTTTCGTGTCTTACACCAAGGTTTACTCACTGTCTAGCTTTAGTCCTCTGAATGTGTGTAGACAGTTTTCTAGACAACTGTAACTGAAGAAATTGTTCTTTTGATTGTATTCTTGACACATTTGTCAAAGAGTAATTGACCATATGTGTATAGAACTAGTTCTGGGCTTTCTTTTTTATTCCATTGTTCTATATACAAGTTTCTAATGCCAGTCCCATACTGTTTGCAACACAGCAGCTTTGCAATATCATTTGAAATCAATAGTAATTGAAGATGCCTTAAGATCTTTTCACTTTAAAAAATGATTATTGGTAACCCCCCCCCCAAAAAAAAGCCTTCAAGCACCATTGTTGGAATCATACATTAGTCTAACCCCCATGAAAATCAATATGAAAACTCTTGCAGAAAAGATATAGAGCACCCTGGGCTATAACTATGCTCCTGGATATATATATATATACACCCAGAGAAAATTAGTCAGCATACCACAGCATCCAAGTTATGCAATTAGCCTGAGTGTTCATCAACAGATGAATCTTGCTAGAAGGACCCAAGTGTGGCTCCCAGGACCCACACTGGGTGCCTCAGAGCTGCCTGTAACTCCAGCTCTTGGGGATCCAACATTGCTGGCCTCCAAGGATGCTTGAACTTACATGCAATTCATCCTACAATATTCTCATAATTAAAATTAAATAACCCTCTTTTTAGAAAGTATTTGATTCTATTGTTTAACCTTGGGATGAAGAAATCGTCTCATACACTTCATGTGCAAATTTCTCTAGGAAAGCCCAGCATTTTGCTCCTCACACGTGCTGTAGATGGAAATGAGCGCTGCGGCTCTGGCAATGAGGCGTGGGGTCTTCTCTGTGCCTAGCTGTCCCTATGAAAACAATATTACTTAAGATTTATGAAGAACTCTAGCAAGTGTTAAGAAGCAGGGTAGTAGAGATTTCCAGATTAGAAAAGGTAGAGTACTGGCGAGACAGTGACAAACAAGTTTTAATGGAGAAGAGGAAGGAAAACCACAGTCAAAACTGGTGTTTTAGATTTAACCACTGCTTTCATTTGCTAACCTCTGGCCCCATTTTGTCTACACATTCTAAAGTGTAGGCCGTATGAGATGATAACGTACAATAAGATATTGATAGAATACTCCACAGGCGTCGTGAGAGCAATCGTTACCACATCTATCACGAGTCGAGGCAGGTGAGTTAGTGTGCCGGGGACATTCTGGATCTATTCGAGGCTGCATTTTAATGCCGTGTTTGCCACGGGAAAAGCATAAAGGAAGAAGAACATGGGTTTCTAGCCATACATACCATAACACACATCTGCAATCAAAAGCAATCCGTCTTTTGATGATGAGGGTGATTTTCTGGGCATTATTTTCAATCCTTTGTTGAAACAAGTACCCGTCTCTCCATTAACCTTCTCGGGGAAGGGACATCACCCCGACAATTTCTGTGTAATTTACACATTTCAAGTTTTTCTAATGGGCTCTTTGTATCAAAACCACCATTGGCAGAAAAATCTTCCTTTGAATCTTCATCTTGAAAGTGATGTTGAAAGGAGTGTGTGAAGTTCTCCACAGCTATTATTAAGGGGAAGGCTACATTAAACCGTGACGAAATTAAATGGAGTATACTTTCGGGAGGCAGGGTTTCACTGAGAAATATGACACAGGCAAGGAGGACATCACATTCAAATTCATACATTCTTTTCCCTTGCAGCCTTTGCAGATCAATGCCAAGAAAATACATTGCACGCTGAAGAAATATCCATGTAATGGAGTGAGGGTTTCTGATATTACATAACAGGTGATGCGATTTTCCATTTTATTGTTTGCTAGTTCAGTTCTGTAATTTACTCAGAGGAGCCCTGGGGGATAGAATGATCTAGTGCTTCTAGAAGCCTTTCCCAATGTGGCTGTTTTCTTTATCATTTAAACAAGGGTCATCTTTATTAAGAAATATTCAATACTATGGCAATAACCTAGGAATACCCATGTTTCTTTTCTTATGTCCAAGGCTCATAATATCCAAGTTGGTTATTTCATTCTGCAGTGCTGGGCATTGAACCCAGGACTTTGCACAGTCGGGGTTAGCCTTTACCACTGAGCTGCATTGCCAGCTCCTCTCTTGGGTGTTGACATTGCTTCTGGGACAGTCATAAGTAATCAAGGGTTAGAATAATTAATAAATAATGCTATGGAAGCAGAGCAAAATACTGTTCATGCCCTGCTTCTGTAAATGAAGTTTTATCGCAACATTGACTGGCTCATCTGTTTATGGGTCTGTGGCTGCTCTCAGACTCCAGGAACAGGGCTTAGTATGTGTGAGGAAAACTGCATGGCCCACAAAGCTCAAAACACTTACTGCGTGACCCTTTGCAGAAATGTTTGCTGTGATCTAATCTCTGCTATCAAAATTATTGACATAAAAAGATATTTCGTTATGGCCCAAGTAGGAAGGAGCAAAGCAGCAGGCTTCTGCTAACGGCGGATTCCCAGCTCTTAGCTGCCCTTTATTGGTGCCAGAGGAAGGAGGGGTGTCTAGCAATGAGGTGTTGCATCTAAAGCGGACTGTATGCCTGCAAAGACTTTATTACAGAAAAGGCTCTGGCCGCAGAAGACAGGAATATTTAAAAACACATTTGTCTGAGGAGTGACAGAAACATGACATTAAAGGTCCTTTAAGGAGCAAGTGGGTTCTGCTAGGAAGATACAATTCATTTAAATGTTTAATCTGACTTACTTCTCCAGGTAGATAAGTGAGCCTTTTACGATTTTATTTTCATTCCCGTTTAAAGGGCAGAGGGTATTTCTCTTCATGAGTTATTTAACGGGCAGAATTTCCTTTCGTTCACTGCCTTTCAGATAAAATGCGGCTGTGCCTCTTCACAGTGGATTTCCTTTCGCTTTGGTGCTCGTGTGGGATGTGTCTATTAAACATATAACTGAGGCCTAATGTGTTGCTATTTCATCATTATTTCATTACATATGTAGCACTCATATATTCACTCAGTCTTGTATGTTTTATGAAATCACCACACACCTTTTTTCTTCTGGTTTTACTAGTTGCTCCTTAGTCTCCTCTGCTGTCTACGTGCTACCTCTTAGGCTCCCGATTGCTAATGAACACGTCATTGAACCTATTTTTGTTGTTGTTACCACTAATTCTTTCATGATCTCATATGTGGTTGACTTTAAAATTCTTCTGCCAGGCTTGAGAGATGGCTCACCATTCAAGAGCACACACTGCTCTTGCAGAAAACCTGAGTTTGGTTCTCAGCACCCAATCACCCCTAAATTCTAGCTCCAGGGGATCTACCATCTCCACATCATCACAGATGTCTGTGAGCATCTGTACTCATAGCTACTCACAGGTATACAAATACACACAAAATATAAAGGAATAACATATGGACAAAATCTCTTTTACATGTTGTTTAAGAGATTCTATTGCTTTCATAAAGTCAATTTTTTCCACTTCTTCTGTGTTAGGGTGTTTAAGTCCTACTGTTGTAAGATCATTGGGTTCTGGTGTTTTCATGTTGTTTTTCAGATTGTTGGGTGAATTCTTGCCTTGGTGCCTGCCCATCTCCTCTTATCGATGCTATCTAATGGGTCTTTTAAAACCAGATCAGGTTTCCCTGCTGGCCAGGGGCTCTGCTTACAAAATGCCCTTGCTCCGTTTCCTGGCTCCTGCCGCGGGCCAAGATCCCTCTCACCACTCAGAAGGGTCTTCAAGAACAGGACCAGGCTCCCCGGTCGCCAGGGACCTCACCAACAAAAGGCCTACCTCTTTGATTTAATTGTAGTGGGGCGATCTGCTCTCCATGTTGCCCGCCCGGTCCCCTCCGCTTGCGTCTGCGCTGTGCAGGTCCTGAACAGAATCTCTTAACATCTGTCTGTAGCATATGCATGTTTACATGTTTGTGAGAAAAAAAATCAGAGGTTAGTATCAGTGTCTTTCTCTACTGCCCTCATTATTTTTATAGTATTTTTGAAATTATAATATAATTGCATCATCTCCCCCTTCTCTTCCTTCATTTCAGCTTTTCTCATGTAACCCTGCCACTTTCTTTCCCTCTCAAATTCTTGTCCTTTAGTTATTCTCTCTCTCTCTCTCTCTCTCTCTCTCTCTCTCTCTCTCTCTCTCTC